>NC_090301.1:16567500-16655000 GCF_039906515.1 Pseudorca crassidens
CAGGGGAAGTAGAAGGATCTTGGTCGAAGAGCTAGGTAGGACATGGCTGGAGCTCTAGGTTGTGCTGGAGGTAACCTGCTTTTGTTTACTTGGGCTGGGAGCTTAGAATGCTATCCTTGCCTTGTCTCTGAAAGTTTACTTTGGTTGTTCTACCACTATGCCCACGTCTTTTCATGTTTTTTTATCCTTAAACCCTGAGAGGCTCCTTTCCTTAGGGGCTAGTTAGCTGTAGTATTAACTTCGAGTGGCAATGCCAGCAGCATGAATACCATCCAGGACCAGTCTCCTAAGTGGGATGTCTTTATAGCTGGAGCAGAAGAAGTTCTGTTGGACGAGCCTGAAGAGCTGAAGAAAAGGAAATGTTTTCTTGATGTCCCTTCCTGCTCTCCACCTCTCTCTTTCCCTCGGATTCTTGCTCTGAATCACCATCTGTTTTCCACCTCACAGGGTGTTGGGGTTAATATCAGCTCTGCAGTCTGTGACTCAGGGTCCAAACATCCTTAATCGGAAACCGCATCATTTCAAGTACGTTGAGGAAACGGGTTTCCTTTGTGGCCATAGGACCCTAGTAATCTTAGTATTCTCATATTCTCAAACCATGGATCATGTTTTATTATATTCTACCCTCTTTGATTTTTTTTTAAACTACATTTATAGGCACCCTAGCTGTGACACTGCACTGTTTTGTTTAAAACACGCACCTGCTTTGTTAGTAAAGGAAACTTTGCCAAGAGAATTGTATGTAGGTGGGTGTGACTAACTCAGCAAAGAGACTTATCTCTCATCCTATCTGCCCGAGGTCCCAAGGCTGCCTTTGATATGACTTATTTCTTCCCTCACCAGCCCCACCCACTCCAACCTGTACTGCTCTTTCCTCCCCCAATTTTTCTTATCTAAATAGTTTAGCTTTTCAAAACTAGTCAGCCCTCTGGATTTATTTTCTGTTGCGTGACCTGAACCATGGGCTTCCTATTCCTTTGAGTGCCAGGGACTCACAAGCCGAGAGCATTCACATTTTGCCTCTCCACTTCCCCCACCCTTTAAGTATTACCAGCAGACCTTCTTGCCTGCCTGCGTTGGGGTTGTACTCTTTCCCTCTAGGCAACTTTCAGCACAGCCTGTAACGTTGCGAGGCTGTTTGAAGGGAAATCTGAGTCCCAGTGGACAAGAAACATAGGAACAGGAAAGGGAACCCAAAATGATCTTTGTAAAGCTTGGTTCACAGAGCCAGGGGTGGTCTGGCCGTGTGTCCAGCCTTCTAGAGCTGGTCATCAAGGTTTAGATGCTACAGGCAATTCATCCGTCCATTTATCCAGCCTGCCAGTATGTCATGAACAGCTACCAAGATGCTATACGCAGTGCTGGAGATTTCATTGCAAACAGGATAGGCACGTTTACTACTGCTACTGATCAAGAGGTGCATTCTACAGGGGGAGATGGGCCGGGAACCTCTAAACACACAGTTCATTACTGAACGATACTTGTGCAGAAGGCGGGGTTGACGAGAGGGTCTGTAAGAGTGAGGCTTTCCTTGTGGCTGGTACCGGCATCCCAGGAGTCCCTTCTTTTCTTATAAGCTGAAGATGACTGTTTTGCACTGTAGGCTAAGGACTGAGCTATATCATCACAGGGTCTATCAGGAAAAGAGGGTATGAATGGTACCAAATCTGAAAATTCTACTCTCATTTTTTCAGTTTTCTGGAAACCAGCTAGCTATCTGCGGTCTCCCAATTAGGTCAACGTCAGCTCTGTGCGGAAACAGGAAAGTAAAGACCCCACTTGAAAACCAACAGGGCCTGCCCACACCAACAGCAACCTCATGTCAACTCAGAAGCTAATGGCTCTTCCTTTACTTCTGTTGCTGTTGACACATTCTTGTCAGTTGCACTCCTGGTTCTGGTTTGCCTCACGCTCCGGAATCCGGCGCTCGGGCAGGCTTCTTGTCAGTGGGTGCTGTCGTGCGGCTGCCATCAAGGTGTGGCTGCTGTACGTAAGTGGTGGGAAACCTGGGCCTGGTTACCAGCCTCGTAGAGACTGTTGTGTTGGTGGGAGGTGTTCTATCATCAGCGGTGGGAGTGATGGCCCAGTCTGCTCAGGTACATCTAGACATGACTCATTTCAAAGGACACAGCCAAGGGGAAAACCACAATTTACTGCTCATGTCACTTGTCTGGTATCTTAAGTCCACATCCAGGAATATTTTGTGACCTCACTGGAGAGCAAAGCGAGTCCTTTATGTCATTTACTTGGAACCCAAGCTCTGATCCCTGCTCCTCTATCCCCACTCTGGTCCAGGTCACCATTGTCTCTTCTTGGTCTCCCTCAACAGTCTCCTCACTAGTGACCCTGCTTCTACTGGTACTTCCCAACACCCATCTTCCACCAGCCCCCAGAGTGATCGTTTGAAAAATCTCTACCCTTGGAGATTGGAGCTTGGAGCTCGGTGTTGGCTTTCCTCCTCAAGCTTTCCCTAGAGACAGCTCTTCTTCTCTAATGGTTGCACACCTCATCAGGGGCCTTTGCAACTTCCTTTTTCTCTTGGAATGCTTTTCTCACATAAATCTTCACATTTGCTGGCCCTTTCTTAATTCAGAGCCCAGCTCATGGGTCACCTATAAAAGGCCTTCCCTAAACACCTGCTGTAAGCCCTTTCCCCAGTCTCTTTCATGTTACCACTTTGCTCTCTTGTAATTATACCTGAGCCACTAGAGTGTGTGCTCTTCCAAAGCACAGACGCCCTCTCTGTCATCCCCTCCCTCTGCCAGGCATATGCAGCTGCTTAAGTGTACATGTGGAGTGAGTGAGCCTTGATGCCATAGAGAAAAGACATCTGTTTTCTTCGTTCTCTTTTCTGATTTTAGTAAGTGGCAAAAGGAGCATAGGAACACTCAGAAATCTCTGCTAAGACAGGTAAGAGAAAGTTCAATAAAGAGTTTAAAGTTATGAATTTATGGGGGAGTGGGTTGTTTTGATAAGCCCGTAACTCAGACCCATGGCTGGTGAGTGGTCGAGCTCAGGTCCTGAGTTCTGTGGATGAGCCCACACCGGGCCTGGAAGGGAAGGTCAAGGTACTGGAGTCATTTGTTGAATAGCATTTGAACCAAACCATAAATGACTTTAATGTTTATTAAAACGTGTTAGCTCTTTCAGAATCATTGAGTCTATCACATCCTGGGAGGAGTATAGACCAGAATTTTAGAAGTTTAAAAAGAAATTTTATAAATTATGTAGTCTGGTGTCCTGAGAGGAAACAGAGGCCCAGAGACCTTCAGTTGGTAAATATTGGGACTAGAACCCAGCTCCGGTCCCCACAGAGCCTGGCCTCTGGATTCACTTCCTGCACTTACACATATGCTAGGAATGAATTCTGACATACCAAGTGTAACCTTGACGTAGCCTTGAGGAAAAAAGCTTCATTTTGTTCATGGAGATGATCATCCACCTGCCAAATGTTTTTAATGCTTTTCTTTTTTTTCTCTTCTGGGAGGAGGATTTATGACTTCAGCCTTTTTTTTTTACTTCTTCAAATCCGAACCTCCTTCAAAATGATCCCACCTCGGGGCTAGGAAAAAGTTTTCTATTCTAATACATAAAATACAGGTCTTCTCATGGCCTCAGCTTTCCAGACACAAAACTGATCTGCTTTTGACAGCTCTGTGGAAGGACTTTTAATGTTTCTCAACTGCTTTGTGATATACAGAAAGTAAGAGTAATTAGCAAAGAAATTAAACCATTTTCCAAAATCCAGGTTGGTTATGATCTTGTAACTAGAATCCTAAGAAACGTTTTCAATTTCCCATGCTGCTTATAATCATTTTTGAAGGTTAGTTCAGAAACTTGTTCTGGGCCAGTAAAGATTTTTGTACATCTGAGATGAATTTAGGTTATGTTAGTGAAATTCATTTCTTCTGTGTTTGGCAATAAGCCTGATTTGTTCTCCTGCTGGCTTTAAATGGCTCTCACTGTCACCCCATCTATATTTTACAAACAAGAGTTGTCCCACTCTTCCTTCCTATGACCCAACACTGCGGGAACTTGTCAATATCATGGTCTTGTTTTTGTTTTTATTAATATCAATTTTCATCGTGATTGCTTGTGTTTGATATTTGGGATGAGATACAAATGAAGAGATAATGACTTGATATTTCCCCCTGGCATCCCTGTTTGTGATTTATAATTTATACCTGGGAAAGATTTACTGACCTAACTGATAATCCTTCCCAACAAAAGATAAACACCTGTATAAGTCATCAGTGTTAAGTCAGATGCACTTGAAAGGGACAAAGAATTCACCTGCAAGCACTTTTGGCATCTTGCCCTTTCCCATGAATTCAAACTGCTGACAGAGAAAGCTGAGGCTGCCAGAGCACGTTCAACAGGAGAGCTCCTGAGGGAGGGACCAGCCCCACCTGCCACACTGTAAGGACCATCGTAGAGGCCTGCCCTTTGTGCTTTCATTAGCGGAGATCCGGTGAAAGCGAAGAAATTGTCCTAGTGCTGTGGAGCTCAGACGTATGAATGTGGAGCTCCCCAGCCTCCCTTTTGTCCAAGTGGTCCTGTAGAAATCTCACAGGTAAGCCCTGACCAGTTGCTAGTCCTTCCTTGTCAAGGTGGGTGCCCATGGGCTCTCAGTGTCACGCTGCCTATTCCTGCTAGCTTTAAACTGATTTCTTGGGACCACGATCTGTCAGCCTGATGGGCTGAAAATGCATTAGATAAAGGATCAAACCCACCCCACCCCTGAAGCTTGCATGAGTGTAACTGAGTCAGTGGGAGAGAGTGAGTTGGTACTAGCACTGTTTTATTTAAGAGTGAAGTCATTGGTGATCTCAAATGTTTGGTCTGCTGGTTCTTGCTCTGATCTCTCAGATTGTCTCTATACAGCACCAAACACAGACGGTGCATGTGCCCCATGACTTTCACTTGGTCTAGACTAGGACTCTTCAAGGAGCTCCTTGGGAATTTTTTGTTGTTGTTGTTCTCCTCAGACGTGAGCAGTGTTGGAATAGTCAAACACATGTAATATTAAATTACATGTAATTTAATGCTAATATTAAATGCTGGCCGATAGTTATATAAAATCACTAATCCACTAATGCAATACCAAAGACAAAACAAATGTTTAACCTGCTCATATCCATTTAACATAAATCCCCTTTTGATCATGAGTAACTCAGAATTTTAAAACTCTCTCCAAAAATTCTCAGTACGATAATATTCAAAAAATAAACAGTGGGGCCTCCCTGGTGGCGCAGTGGTTGAGAGTCCGCCTGCCGATGCAGGGGACATGGGTTCGTGCCCTCGTCCGGGAAGATAACACATGCTGCGGAGTGGCTGGGCCCGTGAGCCACAGCCGCTGAGCCTGCGCGTCCGGAGCCTGTGCTCCGCAACGGGAGAGGCCACAACAGTGAGAGGCCCGCGTACCGCGGGGAAAAAAAAAAAAAAGTAAACAGTGAAGGGGCCCATGATCAAAACCTCAGCAAAGAATTGTAATGCATCCCTAATAACGTTAGCAGTGAGTCTTTTAAAGCTTCTTTTTCTTCTTCTGAGCTCCTTGGGCCCCATCAACATAACAAAAAAGAAGAGGGAGGCACTGAGCAGTTGTTACTGTAGTCATTTCAGCCACATAAATCGTGATTTGTGACAACTCAGGCTGTAAAGTCGTTTGGATGACAATGACCAGCGACACTGCCAGTTAATCAAATAGTTGTTTAACATGTGTTTCTCTTGGTCTGGCCCTGGCTTCAGAACATATTTCATTCATTCCCAGTCTTTACAATCTTTACTTTTAAATGGAGAAACAGCAAGTATAGGATGTACCTAGAGTTAATGAGAGAACCTCCACTTGGGCTGTGATCTCCCTAAAAAGAGGGGCCTTGTCGAAATCAGCCTGGTAAATACCCAGAGTGCCCACTTCCGTGATCTGTACCTGGCTGGCAATCACTAACTCTTGTTTTATTTTTTCTGGGTAGAATCGGCTTCCTGGCCAAACTCTTTTTCCTTCAGGAACATTCTACTCAGGGGTCACGTGTTCTTACAGATGCCATCTTTCTACTCCGTTCCTTCTATATGCAGACAGTCTTGGGACTTCCCTAGTGGTCCAGTGGTTAAGACTCCTTGCTTCCACTGCAGGGGGCGCAGGTTCCATCCCTGGTCGGGGAACTAAGATCCTGCATGCTTGCGAGGCGCGGCCAAAAAAAAATAAGCAGATAGCCTTGGGTTAGGTGTGTCAGAAAGGTCCCCATAGAAGCCTGCAGGGACCCCTGCCAGAGAGCGTCCTTAAGATGGGAGTGGGGGCAGCAGTCTACTCTCTTCCTGAAGGCAACATTTCCCAGATTTCTTAGGACTTAGTATGTGCTCAATGAATACTTTCTATCATGGTTACTATAAAAGCTTAACAAAAACATTATAATAATGCTTAATAAATGTTTGCTAAAACATGAACAGCCGAATGAATGAAAAGGTGTGCATACCTGCTAGTGGATGATCTCTTTATATAATAATGCTGATCACATCAAGTATTAAATTCAGAGTATGAGGAGTGGGATCCTTTATTCAGTGCTCTGACCTCTTATTTGAAATCAGTGGATGTGTAATGAACCACGAGTCTTTATGTACCCCAAAGATCAGAGGCCGAAGAAGGCGATAGCACAACTCATTGTAAAGTTGGTCCCTCTCTGAAATGTCAGGGGTAATCAAGTTCGGTGTGAATGACTTCAGAGTCGCATGCCATCCCTGTGATTAATGTACTATCAGTGGTGAGGTTGGAGCCTATATAGCTGCACTTATTATGTTCCCATATATTTTCAGTAATTTTATATTCAAGGTCAAGGCAGGGATTAGGTGTTTTTAAGAACACGATTAGGAAATTCCCTGGCAGTCCATGGGTTAGGACTCGGAGCTTTCACTGCCAGGGTCCAGGTTCAATCGCTGGTCGGGGCACTTAGATCCCACAAGCTGCCTGGCACAGCCAAGAAAAAAAACAATAATAAAAAAAAATTTTTTTTAAGCCGTGATTAAACACTTTGTATGTTTAGCTCATCTTAAAGTATTTGTTTTTCTTGACTTTTTTTTCTTTATATTGTAGACATTTGTGATTTTTAACTTATATTTGTTTCCTTTCCTAATATAAACTTTTACATATTAGAAAAGCAGATAAACTTAAATTTTGTCAAAGCCTTAAAAACATTATTATAAATCATTCAATTAAGTTCTGCTCAACCTATGCAAATTTATATCTTCAATACGATCAATAAATTGAAAAAAAATCAATCATTAATCTCAAATTTTATCAAAGAAAGTCACAGTCATTGATATGTGAAATTTAGTATGAAATAAAAGGAAAAGATCCACAAAATTTGTAGAGCTCTGGGGATTAGATTGTTGCCTTGAAATAGTCTCATTGTTTTTCAAGGCAATATTGAAATCCATGATTCGTTTTTTTTTAATATAGCAAATTTTCAGTGTCCTAAATGGGAGCATAAGAACAAGGGTTAGAGGTAAGAATAAAGAATCTTTATTTAACAAACTACATATTAAACATATACATATATATATAGAGAGAGAGAGATTACAGTTTGTTGTGCTGCCTTCTATTTTAAAATTGTTACCCCCTATAAAATTGCAATAATTTACTTGTTTCTAACAATGCTCTATTCTGATTTATTATAAATTCATGTTAACTCCCATCTTAGAGAAAATTGTAAAGATCAAACTAAGTTAAAGTTTCTAGCCTCACTGTGGTCAATTCTGGTAGCAACCTCTGGGCTTTAGATCAGAATAGATTCTGTCTCTTTCAAAAATACTGAAGCCCTTTATTTGTCCTGTCAAGTCACTTACATCTAAATTTGGAAACCTAATTGCCTTTGTTGGAGCCCTTAAAAATTCCCCCATGAGAGAGAATCCCAAACTGATGTAGCCAGAGATTGGAGCTAGCAACCTACATTCAGGTCAGTACCTTTACATATATACAGAGGAAGGCTTTTTTTTTTTCTTTTTTTGTGGTACGCGGGCCTCTCACTGTTGTGGCCTCTTCCGTTGTGGAGCACAGGGTCCGGACACGCAGGCTCAGCGGCCATGGCTCACGGGCCCAGCCGCTCTGCCACACGTGGGATCTTCCCGGACCGGGGCACGAACCCGTGTCCCCTGCATCGGCAGGCGGACTCTCAACCACTGCGCCACCAGGGAAGCCCCAGAGGGAGGCTTTTTTAAAGCAGTTTCTGGCAATGGAATTATGCCTTATTAATATGCTGAACCTACTAACTCATTTTCTTCTTTTCCATGTTTAGTTGAACTTTGTCTTTGGAATTTCTTCTGTTCACGTTGACTCCCTCCAAGTTTACCAAAGAGAAATAGCTCCTCAAATAATTAGACTGTGTGTTTTTGAGGCAAGCAGGGAAAATAATAAGTTATTTCTCCATTGCATTCTTTTTACTTGTGTTCAGTAATTTTTGTGGAGTTAATTTAAATTTAGCAGGCTTTATGTGAACTTGCTTCTAGAGGATTTACTGCATCTTATGTGAAAACCGTCTGCATCTGACATTTTAGAATTACCTACCTATTTATGGAATTATACTGCATTCTGTTGAAAGAGCAAGTCAATTTTCAGTGTAGATTTTTTCTGTCATTTTCTTCCCCTTTGTCTATTTTTTGTGAAAGCTACTTCCAAGGTAAGAGTGGAAACAATGGAAGGAGCTGGAGGGTAGAGAATAGGATGGAACAGTGGTTTGCTGAAGGAGATGGTCTGCATCATAAACTATTGATGGAAAAAAGAAACCTCAAAACCCAACCCAATAATTTACTTAATTTTAAAAATGTTCTTACATATTTTTAAAATAAAAATAAAACTTTACCTGAAACCTATCTTGTGTATGATCGCTAAATAAGTTGCCGATGCTATGAGACAGAATTCAATCCAGGGTTTTTCACATGTTAACAAAGGAAATAAAACAATGAACACGTTATCTCATAGTGTTTTTGAAATTATATCCAGTTCTGTTCAAAAACAAAACAAACACTTGAGTTTTATTTATTTATTATTTTTTTAAAATATATGGATTATGTGCACCTTTGCAGCCTGTTATATCCCACTGTAGTAATAATATGTTACCCTTTTAGTGAGTAGTTAATACAGACCGGGCACTGTGCTTCACTGCATAGGTATTGTCTCATCTAATAAGTACATCAGCCCCCAAGTCAGGCTACATCACTTTCTTACCATTGCTGCAAAAGAGTAAACTTTCCACCAACCATCTTACTGGAAAAGTAATTTGACTCAGTACTATAATATGTACATTCACTTTAAATTGGCTTTCAGGGAAGGGTTTTTAAAGGCAACATTTGGGGTGACTGCTGCAGGATATATGACTTTCTTCTGATTGGTTAGTGATGAGGTAACAGGGTGGTGTTCCAGGAATCTTAATCATCAACTTTTGATTCCAACCAGTCTGGGGTCTCATTGTAGTTACTATTTACCACCTGGGTGGGGGTCATAGTTCCTACAGAACTCAAAGATGTCTATCCGATTGTCATGTATAGCCCTTGAGGAGAAACTAGGGCTCTGTTTTATCTCTGAGCTATTGTTCAAGCTATCTTGCTTAACTGCTTTTCCTTTGTTTCTGCATTCCATCACTTCTCTGATTAGTAACTGCTTGGAACTCGGGGAGACACTGCAGGGTAACAGAGATCAAGGAACCTTAGATTCCAGGCTTGATCCTGGCATACTCTAGAAGGAATGGTGGGCAAGTCATTCATCTCGAAAATGAGTGCGTTGGACTAGATTTAATATTGGCAAAGTATGACCCCCAGGCCTGACATCTGTTTTTTATGGTCTGAGAGCTAAGAATGATTTTTATAGATGACATTTGCAAACAATTTGATAATAAGGCACACTTTTTTTGAACTCCAATTAAGTGGAATATTATCCCTCCAGATAGGAATTCCATTCTTCTCATTAATAAATAGCACTTAATTGTTACTATTATATTCTGAATTTCATCAATTAAAAATTTTTGTAGAAATTTCTTAGAATTTTATCTTGTTATGTAATTACCTTCTTAATATCCTTGGTCTTCCTCTTGGCCTGCAAAGCCTAAATTTTTTACTATCTAGCGCTTTACAGAAATGTTTGCTCGCCCCTGGATTAGATGATCTCTAAGCTTCCTTAAAAAACTCAATTTCCATTTTTTTTTTTTTTTCTAACACATATCAGGAAAACCAGTCGTGGAATGCAGATGACTGGCACAGTGTAGTTTTGCCAGTGTTTTGCTATTTATGAATGGAATAGTCGATGGTCCCAAAGCAGAGCCCAGTTTCCCTGTAACAATTGTCCATCTTTACCCTGTAGATTTCAAAAGCATGAGGAGATCTATAAGCCTGATATATAGGTTAAGCTACACTGCCTGGGTTAGAAAACCAACCCTGCCTTGGGCAGATCTTAACCTCTCTGCCTCAGTTTTCCCGTCTGTACTATGGGGGATTTGTTGATGTTCACAACTTCCCCAAAGATGGCTGGGGATTGCACATTTCTGCAAAAACCTGAAAGCAGAAACCTTCTTTAGAGACCTCATTTTATTTTATTTTTTAATTTTTTTATACATTTAATTTTTTTTAATTAAAAATTTTTTTTTGTTTGGCCTCACCATGCAGCATGTGGGATCTTAGTTCCCTGAGCAGGGATCAAACCTGTGTCCCCTGCATTGGGAGCACGGAGTCTTAACCACTGGACCACCAGGGAAGCCCCCAGAAATTCTCTTTGATAGATTGTTTTCCCCTTAGGAAAACCTCTTATGTTATTCATATAATATACGGTCTAGCAAGTGAACAGTTAATCAGAAACTAATTTGATAATGGCCATTACGTAACTTTGATATTTCTAAAATAAATTCCTAAGCATACTGAAAATACTGTATATCCAGTACACCAAAGGCAGAGTTCCCCATAGTACCCGTCTGGAAGTGTGTGCCTAATATCCTACCCACATGATGAGGGTAGAGGGACCCACAGGCCTCCCACAGCCAAATGTTCCCCCTGGACCAGTTTGCATAAATGGCTCAGATTGCCCCAAGGGAGTCACTGTTGGAATTTCATCTTTAACCTTCTGGAGACTCCAAATTAAAATGCAAATTTGTTACCCAGGAAGGTAATTTTTAACACATTAATGTTTATTTGTTAGTACTTTAGCACAAATTAGGTTTTCTCAAATTAGCCAGCTGCCTGAGAGCAGTGCTTAAATAGAAGTGAATCAGACTCCCAGAGGTGGGTTCGGGGTAAATTTGAGTAAAGGTCCATCCCCCATCACTGTCAGTGCCCAGCATTTGCAAGAGTTCACGCATGAACACACACACACACACACACACACACACACGTGCGCGCGCGCGACTTAAGATTCCAGACTTTAGCATAGCATTATTCAATAGAAATACAGTGCAAGTCACACAGATGATTTTAAGGTTTTTAGTAGCCACATTAAAAAATGTAAAGTTTCAAAGGTGAAATTAAATTTAATGGTATTTTATTTAACTCAGTATATCCAAAATGTTGCTTCAATATGTAATCAATATAAAAATTATTAATAAGTTAGTTCTCCTTTTTGAGTACGAAGTCTTTGAAATCTCCTGTGTATTTCACATTTACAGTTTGTCTCAATTCGGACCAGTCCCGTTTCAAGCACTCAGGGCCTGCTTGTGGCCAGTAGTTACTCTGGACAGTGTAGACCTGGAAAGTGGGTCACAGACATGTGGTTGACCGAGGCAGCAACCTGGTGGGCTGGAGGGACAAATGGAAGTTGGGACCACCCGTACTTCCCCATCACTCAATTATATCAGTGTCACATTTTGCTAGAAGTCAGTCTTAATGCTGACTCCACCACTTAGCTGTGTGACCTCGGGCAAGTTACTTAAAACCCTCAGTTTTTTCATTTGCATGTAAACACCGTAAATGCTCAATGAATATTTGATGTATCATCACAATTGATATTAATAGTAGCTATTTTTACAAACTAAATGAGTTTAAACGTGAACTATAAAGGCAGTCAGGTGCAATCAATCTTTCTGTATTTCTCTAAAAAGGAGAAAAATGACCAAACATCTATATATATAATATCTTTTAAGAGTAGGTTTCACTAGTTCCTGAAATTGGGCATTCCACCTCATGCAAATCATCTATACACTAAGAAATCCTGAAGATACTACCTTGCCTTAAGAACCATTTTGTTTTTGTTTTTAACCAAAAGTAGTTATATTTAAATATTCCACAAAGGAACTTCTACAGAAGACTGTCCTAAAATACAACCTCATTATAGTAGTGGGTCAGCCAATGAAACAAAAGTTTTTCTTTCTCTTCTTTGTCCTCATTTGTCTTCCTTTATTTAAAGTCAGCAGAAGGAACTAATTAAGGCAAAGCTAACGGAGAAGAATTCAGAGTTTTGCATGGCACATGTGAATTAATCTTCCCACAATGGCATATTTGAAAGATCAAGTAAGGCACTCCTTCTCTGTACCCCATCTAGTGAACCCTCACCAGCAACGGGGCAGAAGGAAGGCATGTCTTGGGTGTGCAGTTGGGCTCTCTCCAAACTTGCTTACCAAGTCACTATCATTCAAAACTACAGTGTAATGGTTTTCACCCAAAAGAGAATGATGGAAAATCATAACACGTGTCAATGCTTGCTATACACGTTTCATGGGGGTTTTGTTTAGAATGAAAGATGTAGTGAAGATTTTAAGGCGCAAATAAATGGTGATTAAATATGGAGTGTACTTACACATCCATGCACCAAACGCTGCAAGGCTGTGAACCACACAGAGCAAAGAAATGTACTTAGCCATCAGTTTAGAAGGTCATTTTGAATGTAGGCAGCAAAAATGGCTGTGTGCATGAAAAACCACTACTGTATTTTGTATCCTGAAATATTAATAACATGGTCTTAATGTAGTTGAAGACACAAGAATGTGTTAAGGGTAGCAAGGGTCGCTGAGAATAGCACAATGACAATTTTGTATTTTCTGCTTGCGCTTGTAAAAGCAAGAGGAAAAGAGAGTAAAAATAGTGTGTTTAAAGAACAGCAGCCTTCAATTTCCCAAATAGATATAAAACTCTGTATTCTCCAAATAAATTCACAAATACTTACTCTTGGTAACATTAATATACTGGCTTCAGGGAAACAGAAAAGAAGTATAAAACTGAAAATTCATTTTTCCCTTAAATAAACATGTATATATACAACTAATTTTTGAACTTTAGGAAATTCAAGATATCCTTCAATTTGATTTTTGTGAACTAGGAATTCAATTCTTTAACTGGAAGTAGTCTTATTGGAATAGAAGTGGAGGAAATAGCAATGCTTTTTTTTCCTTAAGTTTTTGAATGTGTTCTGTTTTCACATGGCAATGAATCAGTCATAGGCCAATTTTGTTGTCAATCTCCCTCTCCCACTGTGAGTTGTTACATTTTGATGCCTGATGAAACGAAGGTGCACGAGGATTAGGCAGGAACGTGGAAAGTTTTCCTCCAACATCCAGATGTGAAAAAATAAAAGCAATTTATCCCTTATTGGCCGTCCCAGCCCCGAGCGACCAGGTTTCCACAAGTTGCCTTTGTGGGCTGTGACTGACCGAGTGAGACACGAGACCCAGTGGGTTTGTGTCAAGTTCAAGGACTCATTGTGTTTGAAGTGGAAAGAACGAGTTTGACCCTCTGTGCTTCTTCCTGCCAAAGCCACAGTTTTTGATTTTAATCGAAACCCTAGGGCCATCTTAAGCGTGACCAAGAAGCACCTTGCATGTTGAACCTTATCTAATGATATGATGCGTATCATATTGAGACATAAATCTCAGTCATAGTCATTGGAGCAACTTGTTTTTCTAAGATGCTGCGGTCCAGTGACAGACGAAAGCAAATAAGGGAGAGCTTGATCTCCGAGCGCTTTTATTGTCGGTGCTCCACACGCCATAAAGTTTTGGCTCGTTAAAGGGAATTCCATAAGCAACTTTAGTTAATAATGGTGAAGTAACTGCGCGCTTCTCTGGTGCTTCTGCTGAACTCCGTTTCCGCCTGCCGTTACCAGAGCATGATTAAGAAAATACCAACAGGATGTGCTGGACGGGGGAACAGACTTCAACTTGAAGCCATACAGATGCTTGATGGATGAGTAACGAGACAGGGAATGTGGCCATTTCTCCTCGGAGAATCACATAGTTCTGTGGATCTCTTTTTATCTACTGGTTTGAGTAAAATCTGCTGGCGCGGTTGGTCTCTTGCGGTGGTCACGCTGATGGAAAAGGCCCTTCTCCCAGCTGATATTTTTGATAATTTAGAAATACCCGAAGTGTGTGATAAATGGAGAAAATTGAGAGGGAATCATACTGGAAAGATTGTGGGTAACTGTAACATTTTTATCGTACCTCTGGTCTCATAAAATAACTTTATTTTTAATGGCCTTGTCACTGTGGGTTTAATATGGATGGTGTCAGTCAATTTTTATTTGAGGTTGAGACAGATTTGGGAGGTGATCTTGAAGGGCATAGGGGAGAAAAAAAGGGAGAGAAAGACGCTATTAATTATTATTTATAGTGAGATTTCCCAGAATTATTGAGTCTTTCCACATTAGTCAAAGCGGTCCTCGGTGTCAGTGTGATGTTAGATGAGGTCATGGAAAGCGTGTCAGGTGCATAAGGAACTATATGGCCCTGGCCCATGTTCTCTCTCCACCAGCCACTTGGGCTGTGTGTGCAGAGGGAGGGCGGTGTTGGAAAAATGGAGGAAGAGGGAAACATGAGGGTTTTATGAATTTGAAAATGAACGCCAATATCTGCCAATCTTGAAAAAAAATCTGAACATATTATATTCCAGAATCTACCGTGGGTAGTTTTATATTATTTTCCCCTGAAATCATGATCCATGTCTTACCAACTCTTTTCTTTTATGCTTGGTTGCTTCTGTTGGTCTTTCACTTTGGTTCTCTCTGTAGCTGAGCGTAATTAGGAAATAATCACCTACCAATTTTTTGTTGGCGCTGGGATACACTTCCAGCTATTTGGGTCAAAACCATGCTGTCAGATTCCATAGCATGGGGCCAAGAGTACAGGCTTTGGGGGCCGAGCACTTGCAGTCAAAGCTGGTCCCTGACATTTACCAGATGCATGGTCTGGTGCCGACAGTTTACCGCTCAAAGCTGGTATTCCTCATTTCCAAGGTAAGACTAGTAACAGTGCCTGTGGAAAGGGGGCGCCGTAAGGATCAAACGGCATCATGCATATAAGCACGTAGGAAGCGCTGGGTGAACTTCAGCTGTGCTTTTATTGACACAACCGGTTTTAAGAAATTTTTTTTCCACAGGGCTTTGCCACCTGACCGTAATGTTAATGGCTCTTAAAGAGTGACTGTTATCAACAAATGTTTTGGGTTGTTTTACCTGCATCTCAAACCAGATGCTCACTAGTGATTAGCAAAAATGTCTCCTTTCTTCTGAATCAAGGAGGTAACATTTCACTTTGCTATGTTATCAGGGGTTTATGTTGTTTTTTTTTTTTTTTTCTGCTTTCCTTTAGCTTGCAAAATTGGATATTACAAGGCCCTGTCCACGGACGCCAGCTGTGCCAAGTGTCCACCACACAGCTATTCTGTCTGGGAAGGGGCCACGTCGTGCACCTGTGACCGAGGCTTTTTCAGAGCCGACAGCGATGCTGCCTCCATGCCCTGCACCCGTAAGTTGTACGCTCATCTCCCGTTTCTTAGATGCCAACAGCTTTCATTTCCACCTAGCAGGGCACTGCTAGGCCTTCTCCCAGGATAACCATGCAGGGCGCAAATGAAATGAAACATGCATCTTTTCTCAGTCAGAGCAGGGGCAATCCTTAGGGAAAGAAAGGCTCTTTCTCACTGAGTTTGTCGCCTTCAAGATGCACAGCTGCCAACAGACGACTTGGTGGAGCAGAGATTGAACATTCAGGGGTTGTCTGACACAGTGTAATTAGAGCTGAGAATGGAATTTATAAACGGCTTTACCGTTTCATCTAGGACTCCTGGGGAAGAGTGACAGCTGCAAGGGAAACAGGTATAGGATGGGATCACATGTGGGCAAGTGGTTTCAGTTCTGTGCACAGATGTCATAGCTTGCAATGTCATTACCTTCTTCCTTCTTTCCTCAGAGTTTTGTGTTCATAACATTTAGACCCGGATCCTAATAAATGCTTGTTTAATGATAGACACTGAACACATGCTGGGTTAAGGAATGGGTGGGGTTGGCACCTCGGTATGCAGGGGAATAGAGAACTCCTTTCTCACACTTTACGTGGACAGTGTTACCGGGGGTTGACATTCCTTTCATGCATACTCTGGGATTCATAGACCCTGCAGTGGCTATGACCTTGACCAGAGCAGGGAGTGGTGGGCCCGGGTATTCCACCCCTGTGTTCTCATTGACTGAGACTGTGTTTGGAGGGACAGAGCTGAGTGGCCAGGCACAGGGGCTTTCCACAGGTTTTGGCTTTGTCTCGCAGCCCACCATTTAGTACCCAAACGACTGCTTAGCCTTTTAAGTTTCAGTCTCCTCATCTGTAGAATGGTCTAATAATAGTACCTCCCTCATGGTTGTTGCTACTCAGTCCACTCATGTTATTTACATACTATGTAAATTGTATAAAATCATGCTACTTGGCAGATGTTAGCTTTTACTGTCATCAGGACTTTCATTATTTTGTTCCTTAACTACCGTACATTCCATCTTGGCTGGCCTGTAAACATCACTGCAGATAGCAGGTTGT
The DNA here is from genome assembly GCF_039906515.1 of Pseudorca crassidens. Classification (NCBI taxonomy): domain Eukaryota; kingdom Metazoa; phylum Chordata; class Mammalia; order Artiodactyla; family Delphinidae; genus Pseudorca; species Pseudorca crassidens. Next base: position 16,584,264 of record NC_090301.1, read on the forward strand.
TTTTCTGGTTTGGAGTCAGTTGGGTCAGCTGGGGGGCCATTGTCTAGCCCAGTCAAAGACCACCTTTAAAAGGAGTGAGCGGAGAGGGCTTCCCTGGTGGTGCAGTGGTTGAGAGTCCGCCTGCTGATGCAGGGGACGCGGGTTCGTGCCCCGGTCTGGGAAGATCCCACATGCCGCGGAGCAGCTGGGCCCGTGAGCCATGGCCGCTGAGCCTGCGCGTCCGGAGCCTGTGCTCCGCAACGGGAGAGGCCACAACAGTGAGAGGCCTGCGTACTGCAAAAACAAAACAAAAACGAAAAGCAAAACAACAACCAAAAAAAGGAGTGAGCGGAGAAACGTCAGGGCCATCCCAAATTTGTACTGAAATTGCTGTACCCTCCGGAGTTCATTTCATAACCAGAGAGGATAATAATTATTGTCATAATAACTACAACAACCATTTTATCATTATACCAGGTGATGCATTAGGCACTTTTGATTAACTTATCATAGGGCTCATATGATAACAATCTACGAGATGGACATTATCTTTATTTTAGAGATGAGGTAACTACCAGCTCAGAGATGTTAGGGGTCGTGACCAGGACTACAGCCCAGCTTGGTGATGGTGCTGCAAGACCAGAAGCCTCACACAGTTTCTATTTATTGGGGGGCACTCTTGCCCTCTTCCTTAGCTCATGCACAAATTTTCAGAGGGAAGGAGTATATTAGGGCCAGGCTTAGTTGTAAACATAACTGGACGAAGATTTCCTCATCTTCTTTTTCTGTTCCTTCCATAGACTAAGTACTTTCTCTGGATGCCACGTATATTTGATATGCTCAAGTCCAGCCCGTTTCTTTTCCAATCTAAATATTCTTCTCTTATGTTCCATTGTGTGCAATTAGTTTAATAATAAACTCTCCTCCTCTGTCCACACCCACTACCAACATTTCTCCAGTTGAGATTTTAGGGCATAATAGCAAGCTCAGAGGGAAATATAGTGGGACGACAGTGTGATAATTGCCCTCAATTTGCATCATGCAGTCCAACACCTATATTCCACACGGAGAAGTCTTCTCCAGGCTGGGGCTTGATTGTGAACCTCATAAAATTCACCTGTGATGGCAAGGCAACCTGGCTTTTTCTCCCAGGTATTTTTAGTCTTATGATTCTGATCTGTTATCTAGCGTTCTAGGGGGCCACAGGCCAATCACTTAATTCTTGCAGCTTGCCGTGTGGGAGCTTAGGGAGACCCCAAAGGTTGCCACATGCCTGAGTTACTGGTATGTTTACCATATGTGTAAAAGTGGTTTCTGAACCCTTGGAGTTGTATGTTTCTGTAGGAGTAAATTATTAGCTTTACCCTGACTACGCCAATGAGAGAAAGAAAATATTGATTTTAGCCTATGGTTAGACCTGAAAGTTTAACATGAAAGTAACTTTTGCATTTTTCAGGGATTGTTTTCAAGAGAGGTGGCTTTTTGTGCCATTGATAAGAGACCCATGAAAATACCAAAGCAATATGTGATCCTTAACACTCTCCTAACAAGATCATTGCATTTATTGTATCTCTCTGACTCTGAGTTAAGAGGAAACACAGTGCTGATGTTAATACCACACACTTGAGAGGCTATTTAATCTCTCCAAGCCTCAGTTTACTGATCTATAAAATGGGGTTCTCACTATCTACCTGTGAGGTGGTTTTAAGAATTAAACAAGAAGGGACTTCCTGGTGGTCCAGTGGTTAAGACTCCGTGCTCCCAGTGCAGGAGGTCTGGGTTCGATCCCTGATCAGGGAACTAGATCCTGCATGCTGCAACTAAAAAAGCCCACATGCCTCAACTAAAGATCCCACACGTGGCAATGAAGATCCTGCGTGCTGCAACTAAGACCCAGAGCAGCCAAATAAATAAATAAATATTTTTAAAAAAGAAGAAGAAGAATTAAACAAGAAGATATTTGCAAAGGTCTGGCACATGGTAGGGATATAACGAATGTTTGTTCTCTTCTGTTATCCCCGGCTGGTCACTTCCTTCCCCAAATGACCTCCACAGCAGACAGCCAGTGCATCTCACTGCCCCTCTAAAGGGATTGTCTCACTTGACTACGTGATTAAATTACCAGTGGCTGTACTGTACTCCAGAAGCTCTGGGGGTAGGACTGAGGCATCAGTATTTTCAAAAGTTGCCCCCATAATTCTACTGTACAGACAAGGTTGAGACCACTTCTCTACAGAGTTGAATTTTTAAGTTTTATTTTTTAATTTAGTAAATATTAACTACACAAGACTCTTTAAGACCTCTTTGAGATAGGGGTAATCTGGGAGGTGACCATATTTTGCTAACAGATAGACTAGTAAATTAAACAAAAGAATTAGAATCTATTCTAGCCTACGGCTCTCCTTTTAGATTTCTTCCATCCTGGTGAATACAGTGGACCTGCATTGTCCAAGACGGTAGCCACGAGGCACACGTGACTGTTTTAATGGCCACATTTCAGGGCTCAACAGCCACATGTGGCTAGCGGTGACCATACTGAACAGCACTGCTATAGAATATTTCTATGATCACAGAAAGTTCCATTGGACAGTGCGGTGGTAGATTTTTCAATAGAGAAGACAGTGGGAGTTTCTCAGAGAACCCCTTGATCAAATAACCCAGAAAATGAAGCCCTTCCCCCTCGCCCCGCCCCCAGCTTTATCGGCTTCTCCTGACAAGATGTGGGGATGGAAAGGAACATAAACATCAGGGATCCTTTCAAAGTGATTCCAGCCTCTAATCAGTTCTTCCCAGTTGGTTAAGCCAGGTGACAAACCCAATCCCCTTGTGCTGACAGCCATGATAATCAGGGACTTCTTTGTTCATTATGCTGTCTTTAACCCCAACATTCTTATGCAGCCCTGAGTTTAGTGATCGCTCACTGTGACGGCACACTAATGAAGAAATAAAACACACTCTCTGAGACTCATTCTTCTGGCCAAAGAGAGACTCTGCTCCACTGGCTTGTAAAATCAGGTTTTTGTTCACTTGGAGAACGATTAGACCCGGAATACAAGCAGCATTGGCTAATTTAGAAGGAAACACCTAAGAAGTTCTTCACACCGTCGACATTGCTGGAGAACTTCAGAGAATTTAATGGAGAATAAACTTTATCTCTAGGAGGACTTCGGATGGAGCTTCTGGTTAGGTTAGGTTAGCATAAACTGCTGTGAGTTAGATAGGCAGTTTTCAATGGAGGCATCATGTGAACGTTTTCAAGAAAATAATCTGTACCTGTTAGAATAGAGAGTAAGAACAATGCTTCTTAAACGTGAGTGTGCGTAGAATCACGCGAAAGACACCTAGGGATTGGTAGGAGATATCAGGCTTGACATTCTGCATTTTTAACAAGTCCCCAGATGCTGCTGGTCTGTGGACCACTTTTAGCCAGTAGGAATTTAGAGCCTCCCTGATGGATCGCATGTGATGGGAGACCCTCTCTTCTGTCCTTGTCACTTTCAAGCCATTTCTTCAGCTCATTGATGACTCTAGAGAGAGATTTCAAGTGTTCTGAACATTCTCCCTTAATGGAAATCGAGTACTTCATTTGTCTCCCAGATGAAGAAAATCCAACCTGGTTTGGAGTTGCATAATCAAACACAGGCACTGTGGAGTCTCTACAATGTTACTAGGTTACAGCCAAAGAGTGGAAATGTCAGTGTTCCCTTTAGGCACAGACATCAGTCAAGAGAGTCAACAGGGTTTTTGGAGACGTTGCCAGCAAGGCAGACACGCAGGCCTCCATACATACAAGGATGCCATCTAAGCTGATTAAGGGATTTTGCTTTCATGAACCATTTCTTAGAAGAAATGTCAATGTGATTTAAAAAAAATGGAGTATAGTTGATTTACAGTGTTTTAGGTGTGCAGCAAAGTGATTCAGTTATATATGTGTGTGTGTGTATTCCTTTTCAGATTCTTTTCCGTTAGAGGTTATTATGAGATATTGAATATAGTTTCCTGTGCTATACAGTAGGTCCCTGTTTATCTATTTTATGTATAGTAGTGTGTATCTGTTAATCCCAAATTCCCAATTTATCCCTCTCCCCTCCTTTGCCCTTTGGTAAACAGTTTGTTTTCTATGTCTGTGAGTCTATTTCTGTGTTGTAAATAAGTTCATTTGTATCATTTTTTTAAGATTCCACATATAAGTGATATTATATGATGTTTGTCTTTCTCTGACTTACTTCACTTAGTATGATAATCTCTAGGTCCATCCATGTTGCTACAAATAGCATTTCAGTCTTTTTATGACTGAGTAATATTCCACTGAATATATGTACCATATCTTCTTTATCCATTCATCTATGGATGGACATTTATGTTGCTTCCATATCTTGGCTACTGTGAATAGTGCTGCTGTGAACGTGGGGAGCACATATCTTTATGACTTAGAGATTCGTCCTTTCTGGATATATGCCCAGGAGTGGGATTGCTGCATCATACAGGAACTCTATTTTTAGTTTTTTAAGGAGTCCCCATACTGTTCTCCATAGTGGCTTCACCAATTTACGTTTCCCCCAACAGTGTAGGAGGGTTCTTTTTTCGCCACACCCGCTCCAGCATTTATTATTTGTAGACATTTTAGTGATGGCCATTCCGACCGGTCAGTGTGATTTTTATCAATGAAATCAATGTCCTTTAACTCTGATGATCACCAACGCTTCTCCAGATCTCTTTCCCCTTCCTTTACCTCTCCTTGTAGTCGGGGAACGTAGTCTGGTGATCAGCAGTGCTGGGAGACCTTGAAGCCTTAGTCATTCAGTTGCTCGTTCAATGATTCTAGTCGGTGTTCTTTTCCCCCTTTGGAAGACAGAACCAGTATTACATTTAAGGTAACTTTCCAATCCTTCATTGTGTTTCAAAATGTACTGGAAAAAATGCCTTGTGAAAAAGCAAATTGGCTTTGTGTATCTGGAAAGAAAGAACTGATTTGTTATTTTGCCTCTTCTACTTCTGAGCACCATTACGGTGCTCTGTACTTTTCAATTGGAAATCTGTCCTTGTGCTGTTGGGTCCTCTTTGTTTAACTTGTTTGATGAAACTTATTAGAGCCTCATGATTGGGGGCACTCTGTAAATAAGAGATTATTATTTTAGATTGCCAACTTGAAGGGCCTTCACGAATCTGTCTGTAAGTAAACGGCCTTGAATAATTCAGTCAGCTATGCCAAACAAACAAAGAATGATTGATTGATACTTAGATGTGGCTAAAATATTCCAAAATTGCAGCTTTTAAGACAATTTGTACTGGAGGAGCTCAGTGCTAATGAGGGCAAATTTACCAAGATCTGTGACGAAAGGTCCTGATTTGAGGAGAGCTTTCTGCAGGTTTAGGTTATCAAGAAATTGAAACAGCCTAGCTCCAAACAGCAAAGCATCACTTACTTTGTCTTTACATTTGCCTTTTCTAATTGAATTTATCGCACCACTGTATTTCCTCTAGAAAATGTATTGTTTTAAAATTACCATTTCAGTTCTATTACTCAAAGCCCTCCCTTCTAATGCTTTCTGACAGTTATCCACATAATGAACCATAATGAAATGATGAGCAATCTTCAGTGGAAACCCGATGTGGATCCCAGTGGTGCTGTGTGACTGCGTTGTTAACATTTGAATGCAAATTAAAATAACATCGTCCTTACTTGTTTCCAAGGTCAGGAGAAGAGAGAGACTTTTTTCTTTTTTTTTTTTTCCGCGGTACGCAGGCCTCTCACTGTTGTGGCCTCTCCCCGTTGCGGAGAAAAGGCTCCGGACACGCAGGCTCAGCGGCCATTGCTCACGGGCCCAGCCGCTCCGCGGCATGTGGGATCCTCCCGGACCGGGGCACAAACCCGTGTCCCCTGCATCAGCAGGCGGACTCTCAACCACTGTGACACCAGGGAAGCCCTTTTTTCATTTTTTAAGTGCTTTAATTTTGGAAATCTCATATCCATTTTCCAACAAGCCCTTGAAGGTTCCACTGATGTTCATCTCTGCCCCAAAGACTTACATGCTTAACAGTCCAGCTAAGGGATTTTGGAAGGGATGTCTAACAGGAGACTTTGATGTTATAAACCACAGGATAAAAAGGTAGCTATCGGTTTCAAGTACACTACATTTCTTCCCCACCCAAAAGCATATTTCTTTTTGCCTTGGAACTGCAAGTAACTAATAATATAATGATGGAAGGGAGGACGTTCTGTGAAATTGATCAATGAGAGTGTAATTGGCTCTGGTGACAGACTAGTTAGTGGAAGAATGAGAATAAAGGCCAAAGATTCCTAAAGTTTTGTTCACGAAAGTGTTTCAGAAGATCCATTGGTTGATCCCTAACCACTTCACATTTTATTGTCTATGTTATCAATCCTTTTTTGAGAACATACTTTTATGAAAATTCTTGAATCTAAGGTTTGGTTATTTCATGTGATTTATAAAATTTGCAATATTAGAGTGTAGTTTCATACTGCATTCCATAGGACAAAAACTCAATTGGGACACCAACTCCCCCTTTTCCAGAACATGTGACGTAGTTTTTAAGGCAGAACATACGGTCCCACTGCCTGTTAAGCCAGCTGATAGGCCACCAAATGTGCCTGTCCTCTGGACCATGAAAACTGATCAAAACAACCAAAGCCATTTTCATGATTCAGATGCAGCCTTCCACCCATTCCATTTTTAAGCTGCATCTTTAGTTAGATCTCTAGTTCAAGGTCTGACATCAGTTAGTGAGTAAACCACATCCTTGTTTCTTCCTTTTAAGTTATCTTTCAGCCTTTTGACTGTGAATAGAAACAATTACCTCTAAAGAACCCAAGTGCATGATTCTTGTCTAAAGACAATTAAGGATATAAGGGGAAAAAAGCATCAAGTGTGCTTAATGGAAAGCACTAGACAGACCCCAGGCTGATCACTTGCCGTTTGGTAAAATTTTAAAAGTTCTAAGGTATTCAATAAAGATCAGATATCAGCTCACTGAGTTATTTTTCAAAAATGCTACTTTAACCTCAGCATTATCCTCCAACCTTATTCTAGCTTTATATAGATAAGCAGTCCAATGTGGACATTTTATCGGGATTAATAGTGCAATGTGGATTCAGCCGAAACATGCATATGTTTGAGGAACACGAATGTGTGCCCAAGTGAAAGACTTGACTCTTCTGCCAGCGTCATTTAGCCAGGGTATTACAATTTTTCCACCACCATGAATAATTAAGAATGGCTTGTTACCACCCGAGCCCCGTCATCTCTGGATAGCACTTTTGACACGACTCATGGAAGTCCTACAGTGGCTGTGCACAGCATGCTTCTGTGAAACAAGGTCAATTAGACACTTTCCTGAGATCCCCTGGGGTGAGAAGTGGATGCCCTCTCTGCTATCAGCATTTTGATTTTCCTGTCATAGCTGACTCTTGCTCTACATGCCGTCTACAGCTCGGCAGAAGATGGACTGAGGGGAGAGGCCTGTTGCATAGATAGAATTGCCCCCCACCCTCCCGTGACCTTCCACCCGGGAAAGCATCTTTAACAAAAACTCCTACTCTTGAGTGGAATGTAGGAACCAGGCAGAGAGAACAGAGCACCATCTGGGAGGTAACGCCAGCGAACTTCAGCCTGAAGGGCAGGGCAGCCAGGAGAAATGTGAGAACACTCCAGCTGGGTCCACAAAGAATCCGTAGATATGCTTCATTTTTCCTTTGAATTGTCCGTATCTCTGGGAAGGGGGTCGTTTTAGCCTTTGAATCAGGCTTTCTGATCCTATCTTCGCACATATCGGCTATGTGAATTTGGGTGAGTTGCTTCACTTTTCATATCTTAGTTTTTGGTCATCAGATTGCTTGGGGTAACAAGTACTGTTCTGACAGATTTTATTATGGGGCTTAAATGAGATAAAGGATGAAAAAGGACTTGGCAAGAGATGAATTCACAGGCTAGCTAATTCTAAAGCAAAATACTTAGAAATTTCTTTAAAAAATTACTTTTCGTGGTCTTCCATATTGTAACTTCTTCATGGATAACTGAGAGTTAACTGTATAAAGCACTTCAGCCATAAACTAGTCATCTTAAAATAAAGAAACTCCAACTGCAATTAACCTAGTAAAGAAAAGACAGATGGTTCCTGGGTGTAGAATAGGAAAAATAGATATACCGAAAAAGTAGGTGGTAGCAAACTTTCAGCAAGGAGTTACCTCTACAGGAAACCAAGAATTTTTCGTGACAGTACTAAGTGATTGATGTGTTGGAATGGTTCTGTTTTTTAATCATGGGCAGTTCTGCTTTGACTCTATTCGTTGTTAAAAACATAAACTGCCGCTATAAAAGGTTACGCGCTGTGCATACATCTTGGAAGAGGTGTCCCAGCAGCAGTCTCCGTGTAAACTCACCCACAGCAGCAAAGTCTGAGAGAAGGCAATTAGTAGTGACACGTATATAACTGTCAGGGGGGATGCATGGGCTTTGTTTCAGAGTCAAAACTTACACACCCCAACTGTTTATTCTGCCTTATAACCTGTCTTTCAGCTGGAGAGAGATTAACAAAGGCTTATCTGAAGGGTTAGAGGGTTTTACAGCTAAGGCACTGAAGTATTATTGACAGTCCAAAAGTTGTACATGATTAATGAAGCCTTACGAAATGGAACTCAAGACCCGAGGTGCCTCTTCCTCGGAAGCTCTGTCTTGTCCTGGTTGCCTCGGCATTTTAGTAGCATGACAGTAGCGCTTCAAGAAATTGATCATTTAAGAATTATGTTTCTGCCCATGCTCTGGGGGAATGTTTCTTCCATATCCAGAATTAATTTCATGGCACAGGCATTGAATTTTAAAATGGTGATTAAAAATCAGCTAAGTATTAAAAGTGTGTGATAGCTTTGGAAGCTGCTTTATACTTGAGCCTGGCTACTTTGGTTTCCTAGCAGCTATCTCCTAGCCCTGGTTGCAGACTTTTTTTTTTAAAGCTTTTAGCATGTAATTGCCGTTTTTTCCTCCCCCGTCACCTTTGCCTTTTGCGATGTGATATACCGAAGTGCTGTGGCTGTGATGCTTCTGAGGGGTGAGCTGGACTGGGCTTAAAGGATCATCCTTCCTTCACTTGTTCAGCAGATACTTAGGAAACATCTACTGCACCTTTGGCATTTTTCTAAGGGCTGGAAGATGCTCATAAACCGGAAAAGAGAAAAGATTCCTGTTCTCATAGAGCTTCTGTTTTCATGGGAATAATAAACAAGATAATGTAAAATTCTCACAAGAAAGAAAAAACAAAGATCATGAGACAGGGTTAAAATAGAGGAAAGGGAAGATTTCACTTAGCCGAGAGTGGTCAGGTGAGATTTGAGCTGAGACACGCCCCCCAGGGGGCGGGGGAGGCGGGGAGGGGGCTGCTCTTGAAGAAGCCAGGGGACAATTCCAGGCACAACTACCAAGTCTGAAGAATTTGAGTTGCAGGTTTCAAGTTTTACTGACAATGTGAGTTTTAAACTTGACTTATTTTGACCCTTTGGTCCTGGAGTCTGCTAGCACTTCAGTTGTTTTAAGTAACAGAAATTTCAGGTTCATGCGGCACATTTCACTTTGTGTCCATGTAGATTTAAACCCTTTGGCAGAACCTACTTTTAAATGCGTTTCTCAAAGCGGGTTTCCATCATTTGCTGAAATTTCAGTTACTTGCTCTAAGAATAAAGAAGTGAATTTTACCTGACTTGTGACTTTGGCATGGGGTACATAAGGTGCAATTATCCTGACCTAGGCTTTCCATGGGGTGGTTTATAACAAACACCCAAGTTCACAATGGAGGTGTTTTTGACTTTGGATTGACCGTTGGCTGATCCTTTTTGAACCATTTTATTAAGCCTCCTACAGATCTCATGTGTATTTGTAAAACATCAGGTTGTCCTAAATGGGCTACTTTAAATCCTGGCATAAGCCATCAAGTATGTTTTCTAAATTACTCAGGAATTACACTTTCGTCTAATACATGGGAGGGAAGAATTATGATTTGTGGAATTACTGGAATTTTCTTTGATGCTTGGAATATTGCCCTTGTTAAATGTCACATTCATTTAATTTCTCTAGATAGTGTGTGGTTCATTTCTGAAAGCTTGTCTTTTCCCAGAGGAAAGCACATGATAGGTTAAGGAAGATCAAGATTTCTTTTATGATGTAACAGGATATGACGCGATAGTCCTTTGCTTCTGCTGTAACTTGGCTACAGTTTCTTGGGGACTTCATACTGTCAAACTCCTGTCAACTGAATGCAAGTTGACATCCCACTAGAAAATAATAATTACCCGTTGTAGCACCTTCCACCAGTACCTGCTGTGCGATACAGAAAGTCTTTCACACCCGTGAAGCAAATGGATGTTCATTAAATTTATCCACGGTGGCAAGAAATACAGAGGCCATTTCTGTCAGAGCAATGAGAAACCCAAAACATAGGCCATAATATTTTCTGTATTTTATTCCTTGCTTAATCAAAGAAAGTAGGTGTAACTCGGACTTCAGAAGCCAGAGTTGTTACCTGACCTGTATAAGTGTGTAAATCAGGGGTGTGATCTCCTTAGATTAGTTCAGAGTATGCTTGAAGTCCCTAGAATTATGTGGAAAATTACGAGTCATCATCTTTATGGGAAGAGAGTGCTTCGCTCCTATCAAAGTCCCTGTAGCAGAGCTTGGGAAACTATGGTCTGAGGGTCAAATTCAGCTGCCCTTGTTTTTGCAAATGAAATTTTCTTGGGACACAGTCATATGCATTTGTTTAGGTATTGTCTTTGATTGCTTTCAAGGTACCATGCAGAGTTGAACAGTTGCTAGAGAGACCATATAGCCCATAAAGGCTAAAATATTGACTATCTGACCCTTTACAGAGGTTTGTTGAATGTTGTTCTAAAGGGTTAGTAAGTTAAGGGTTATTGCCTTTGACTTCTGGTTCTAGTAGTTAAGCTATTACCCATGCCACTAAATTATGTTAAAAATGTGAAAGGCATTCTAAACATGAGAACTTTAAAATAGTTTAGCACGCTAGCCCCATTCTTTGATGCAGGAAGAGACAACCTTAGGCTTATATGTGAATATCAAGCAGGTTTTACAAATAAAACCAAAAATGTAAAGGAAGGATATTTATTATCCCCTTAAATATACTTCAGTATTTGATTGATTTGTATTTTAAAATGTCTTAATTTTGCTCATAAAAGTAAAATTAAAACCATACTTCTATAAAGGCTAATAAGGAAAAGGCCCATGAAACCGTTAAAGTTAACTGTCTTCAGAGATAAAGTTTTCCAGAGCTTCATGCCTGAAGAAATCATTCCCTGAAGTCAAGATGGAGGAAGAAAAGTCATAATAACCAATCCCAAATTAACAAAACTTCAATTGATAGAGCCCACATTCTGAATTTCCAGCCATACTGGCTGGTTGTGGAGCTAGAAAAACAAGAGAGGAAAGAGTACTTGCCCTTCCGTCCTCCTGATGCTCACATGGTCCATATTTAACTTCCTTTAGTCTCTTCCTTCCCCCTTTGATTTCCTGCCCCTTCCTTCAACTATCCAGGAGAGTATCAAAATGAATCCGAATATTTCTTTTTCCTCCCTCCTCTAGAGCAGGTGACAAATACTGGACACAATAAATATTTGTTGAGTAATTAAATGATTCCATAGTCCCTCCTAACAGAAGAAACCACCTCTATATGATACATAGCCCTCCCTACTTGTTCCAAAGTATTTTTAAAATGTAGAAAAGAAGAACTTGAATTAAACTAGCTACTCTGAGATACTCGTTTACAGGGCTTAATGGTAATGAATCAGTATGTGAAAAGCTGGCTAGTACAGCCTTATCTCAGAGAAGCTTGTATTAATTAACAGGCTTAAAATAACACTGTAGGTAGATGGGCAGAAGATGCATTAGAGGACCTTGTTAGTTTTCCATCCAGTCATTCGTGACTCCTCAAAAGTTTATTGAGCTTGCTCTGAACTAGGAATCATAGGAGATACTGGGAAATGAGGAAGACATCAATTCTTCTCTTGAGGAGCACACAGACTGTGATAAAAACAGATATGTACTGGGTGTCTGATTAGCAAGACCCCTTTACATGTTCCAAACAGAGTAGGAAATAGAAATAATGCCCTGAAATATGGAATAATCTCATAAGCAGGATTACTGCCAGTCCTACATTGAGGCTAGTAGTGGGCAGTTTGGGAAGACATAAAACCTTATAATTCACAATGACCTGCAGCTACCTGATGTTGGTGTATGCTTGGTACATACTATGTCAATATGGAGACTAGAAAATTAACTGGTACGATTATCCCTATTAGTTATAAATCTCATATTTGAAATTGGAGACATTTAGAGGTAGGCATATTTCTGATGAGAAAGGCAAGCATTTGTCAGAAATTTAATTGTTCCTAAGTATCTAGATATGATGCTATTACCGAACCAAGCTTGGGCCTGCTCACCTGACCTGCGGCAAAACCAATCTACTGACACAAGGTTGTGGTGAAGGAAAGTACAGCATTTATTGCCAGGCCCCAAGTGAGGAGAATGGACAGCTAATGCTCAAAAGACTGGAACTCTCTGATGACTTTCAGGGAAGGGTTTCTAAAGACAGTGTGAGGGAGAGAGTCTCAAGGTATGTGATCAGCTCATGCTCAATTCTCTGATTGGTTGATGGTGAGGTAACAGGGTGATGTTTTGGGAATCTCAGTCATGGACCTTCTGGTTCCAACTGGCCTGGGGTCTAGTGCTTGTGTCAGCATGCAGTTAGCTTCTTTTACCTGATGGGGGTTTTAGTATCTACAGAACAAGTCAAGGTTATGGTTCAGGATATTAACTGTAGCCCTTGAGGAGGAATTAAAGGTCCTTGACTTTGTTTTATGGCTAAACTATTATTATTTTGTCTCGCTTGACTGTTTTCCTTTGTTTCTGCATATTCTCACTTCCCTGATTAAATTTGCTCTTTGGAACTCGGGGAAGGCCTAGGAGGCTAAAGCTTTTCCACACACAAGAGAGAGGGGCCATGGGGATCTGTCCCCAGGAAGGCCCTACAGAGTCCTGCTGGGTTTCAATACTTTAAAAAAAGAGTTAAGTTTTTTTCCTTCTGGATGCCTTGTGTTTATTGAGAAAACTCAGTGTTACTCATGTTGCCTGTATTATTCTCTTTAGTCCTCTCTACAGGTAATTATTTTAAGATGCTGCCGTTAAGTATGACCGTTGGGCCCAGATTGACTTGGCTGTATTAAAGGCCATGCTGTTTTTTTCATTTTCTTGAGAAGAGGATACTTTCTTTTCTGAGGAAGAGATGGCCCTTCCCTAGACATGGAAACACACCTGATGTGTTTACCATCTTTTAATTGGCAAAGTTTTTTTGAAAAGGAAAAACTCAATACAACCACCATTGTGATTTTAATTTATAAAGCAAGTGTGCTTTCCCAGGTTTATGCAGAGGCCAAAATAATCCTCTACTAGGTGCACACTCCTATTATTCCTTCCCCCTACCTCAATTCTCTGGCTATAGTCCAATGTGTAAGCTGCTGCTGTGCCCCCATGTAACCATCACTCCTTATGGCAACAAAACATAACACATACGCAGTACAAGTCACCAAACCATTCCTGGAGGCAGCATTGAACTTGAACTTGCTTAGTTCTCTGTCTTCCGTTGAGCATTTGCCCCAGGGTAGATTCTTTAAGAATCACTGACCCAAGGAAGAAGGCTATTCCGCACTGCGTCTTGTTTTAATGCCAGCCCTCCATTTTGAAACCCTACAGCATCTTTGTATTTTTTTTTCACGTAGCAGCGTTGTATCTCTGAGTCCTGTGACCATTTAGTTTTCTGCTCCATTTCTTCTCTGTTTAGACACTGCCATGCCCCGTCCTACATACTAATTACTGACTTTTTGCTTCTGTGCTTGATTCATTGTGTCACATTTTCCCATGTGAAAGTGGACTAGGAACCTTGGCAAGGAGGTTAATGCATTTGAGAGTCACTCTTATTTAACCCTGAAAGTCACAGCAAAATAAGAACCAGTGGCTTGACTCATTTTATGAACCAAGCTGTGGTCAACTTCAGCGACAGACTAGCAATCAATTTCACTATGATGGAAAGAAACACGTACAGAATTTGAACAGGATTGAAGATACACCTTCCCTTTTCCTATCTTTACCTCTCAAACTTTGGCTGAAGCTACGGATTTTGTTGTTATTTTACCTTTAATGTGGAAATAACCCCAGAGTGTGGGAGTTAGTACTTTGGGATTTTAGTTGGACTTTGTCACTAATTAGGTTGCGTGAACTTTCAGTATTGTCAACTCTGCTTTCTGGCTCTCAATTTCCTCATCTATAAAATAAGACTATTTAGCCAAATGATCTTTAACATCTTATCTGGCTCTAGGAGTCTGTGATTTCAAATAGCTCTAATCATTTATTCAAAAAAACATTTACTTGATCCTGTTGTTTTCCATTACTCTACTAAGGACCATAGATATAAATTTGGAATCTAAACAAGAAGGAAATTTGTGCTTCCTTTCTGAGGACCTCTGTGGGGGCAATCTTACCTTTAACACAAATTTTACAGCACTGTCTTTCCTTTAAGGTTCTCAGGATGGGGACCAGGTCTTAACATTAAGAGAGAGAGGTTGTCGGTAATTAGTCTCCCAGGGAGATTGGGAGGTCCTGCTTACCTTGTTAAAATAGAGGCTTCGGGCTTCCCTGGTGGCTCAGTGGTTGAGAGTCCACCTGCCGATGCAGGGGACACGGGTTCGTGCCCCGGTCCAGGAAGATCCCAGATGCCGCGGAGCGGCTGGGCCCGTGAGCCATGACCCCGGAGCCTGCGCGTCCGGAGCCTGTGCTCCGGGAGAGGCCACATCGCTGTTGTGGGAGAGGGCACAACAGTGAGAGGCCTGCGTACCGCAAAAATAAATAAATAAATAAAGGCTTCAATTAAGTTGTATAAAGAGAAAAGGAGAGTGAATTACCCTTATTCAATATTATTACCAAAATCCTTTAGCCATTCATCACTGTGAACTAAGTAATAAATACTGAACATGACTCCTTATTCATAAAAGTTACCTCTTCCAATTCTCTGGCAATGGCTAGTCTGGAACAGTATATTCCGTTATGGTTGACTAGGTAAAGCTTCTCCTGACCTCATGCGGGCTTCTGGTTAACCTCCTTTTTCTGGGGAACATGGACACATTTCCCTAAAAGCAGTCATTACAAATATATTAGAAGTAGAATAGAAACAATAAGCAAGAAGCCTCAGATTGTCACTGAAACTTGCTTTGGCTCTTTTCTTGGAACACCAAATTGGGAAAGAGGAAAGAAAAGAGAGAACCTTCCAATTGTTGCAGTGAGTCAATACTTTTTCCTAGAGTGCAGCAGGTATCTTTTAGACCTTTGGAATCAGCTCAGACTAGGAAAATTCCCCCTTTTCTGTTTCACCCTGATTCTTCTCCCTGAAGACAGTTTGTGTCACAACATCTTGGCATAGAGACTAATCTACAGCAAGAATCGAGGTGGTTCATCGTGAGTCTGTGGTCTTATTTATTGTTACTATTTTTAAACCAACCATTTATGTTGTTTGCAATCAGTTCTGTTTCAAAACAGCCACTGCCACCAGACATATTTTGGAAACCTTTGATGTCAGTGGAAACGTGTATCATAAGAAGAGCCTGGTGCAGCCCTGGTCGGTTGAAGGACAGGACATGGGGTCTTAGGAGTCTTTGCACAATCCCTGCCCTGGAGTTGAGATTTCTCAACAACTGTACCTTCGACATCTCTGCAACCAGGTTAAACCAGTTCCTACTTAATTACCCATAAACAGCTTAACTTTCAACTGCCATGTCACACTGAAGAGGCACATCTATACAGTGCAGTTATTTTTACTCCATATTGGTGACGCACTGTACTTAGGAATCATCATTTATCTTCAGGAGTGGTATATAACTATTAATTTACCAGAGTCCCACAACAGCCCTGGGAATTAGAAACACATTCGTATACCCATCTTTCAGATGATTAGATTAAGACTAGATAAGTTATGAGAAAAAAAGCCTGGCCACTTCAGATGGAAAGTCAGGCTCGGAGCCCATTTGATATAGAGCTGTTTCAAGTCTCACAGTGGCAGTCAATGCTACATTTGTTTGTTCAGGAAGGAGAATGACACTCACACATACAGCCTTCAATCATATTGCTCTTTTTTTTTTTTAATTTTTTTGGCTGCATGGCTTGTGGGATCTTAATTCCCCAACCAGGGACCAAACATGTGTCCGCTGCAGGGGAAGCATGGACTCCTAAACCCTGGACCACCAGGGAATTCCCTATCATGTTGCTCTTTTAAAAGATTTTTGCTGGCTTGATTTGCTTTTGGCTTTCTTTGCCAAACAGGACCGTCTTGCTTCTTGTAGCTGCAGAGAAGAATATAAGCTCCAAGAGATTCCAGAGGCTAGTTTCAGTTCTTGATGTGATAGTATGTTTTGTTTTGTTTCTTTCTTTTTCCAGGTCCACCATCTGCTCCTCTAAACTTGATTTCAAATGTCAACGAGACTTCAGTGAACTTGGAATGGAGCAGTCCTCAGAACACGGGTGGCCGCCAGGATATTTCCTACAACGTCGTGTGCAAGAAATGTGGACCAGGTGACTCCAGCAAGTGCCGACCCTGCGGAAGTGGGGTCCACTACACCCCGCAGCAGAACGGACTGAAGTCCACCAAGGTCTCCATCACTGACCTCCTGGCTCATACCAACTACACGTTTGAAATCTGGGCAGTGAATGGCGTATCCAAGTATAACCCTAGCCCAGACCAATCTGTGTCCGTCACTGTGACCACCAACCAAGCAGGTAGGGATTGGCTCCACTTTACCGTCTATCTAAACATTTCTGGAGAAAGAGCTTGTGTTGATATCCATGAAGGATGCTAAAGTTCTCCAGTTGAAGAAGAACTACAGAGATCTAATCGTAAACCTGTGAGCTGCAGTATAATACAAAAGATACTTAGAAGGATGTTTATTCATTCAGCAGATATTTTTTTGGATACCAACTGTGTAACATGCATTGTACTAGGTGGTGGAGATTAAATGAAGGCTAAGACAGTGTCTGGTTGAAAACAGATGACATTGGGTTGGGTCATTCCATGCTAGACTTCTCTTGTAAGGGATGCGTCTTGGCCGTTTTAATCACAAGGTCATGGTCACATATCAGCACATTTACATATTATTTAGGAATATAAAGTTGATTTTTACCAACACAGAGTGCTATATTGGCATTTGCTGTATTTTCCAACAACAGCATTAGTGGATGTAGTTTTGATCTTGTTTTTTTATTTTAAAAATTAAAAAATAACTGACACGGGTCTTTACTGGAATCACCAGGTGGTGAGCCTGTGAATGATGAATGGTTTAATGGGTAGCTTGCTCTGTGTGGTTGACAAAATGTTCCTTCAAACACATGCTACTTTTGTAGCCACTTTCATAGTTAAATTCACACTTGACAGGTGGAGGAGGAGAGTTAATTTGCCTTGTTTCCTGCATCACTTTCCTCTTCTAATTCAGATGACTGGAAAGCATTTTCTGTTCATGGAGAGTTTCTGCTGCGGTAATTGCAGAACTGTTATCCAATCTTGAATATCAGGTATTCCAAAGTGTGAATTAGAATCTAGATTTCTAGGCTCTGCTCCTGACCCACTTACTCCCATTCTTCCCCCAAAGAAGTTTCCACACTTTCTCATGATAATTTTCCATTCTGGATTTCTACCACATGTTTCACATTGCCACCTCCGTGTTATTTATTTCTGGGGATTTAAAGGGGAGGAGGAAAAAAGGACTGTGGTTTATCCTTTTGTGAAGCTCTTAAGAACAATCCACTTCATCAGAAAAGGATCATAAATTGCCAACAGTCCTATCGCCTCTTAGTGCACTGCTCCCTTAGATGAGAGTTTCAGTAAGTGCACTCAATAGTTAAGTAAAATATGTCTGTACGGATTGACTCCATAGTGAGAAGTATTCCAGTATCCCAATCCAAAGTCATTCTTTTTCCACTTTTCCCTGAACTCTCTAGAATAAATAAAAAGTTAAGACTGAGGGAAGATTTTGCATTGGTGCTAGACTGACAGATCTTCCCAGAAGGTAGTTTAAGTCACACAGATGTGACCAGTCTTTAAAAATATGTGGTGTGAACAGATCCTCTTGTTATGTTTTTGCCTTTTATTTCTGCACTTCTAGGATGTGAACACTGTTGTGGTCATCGCTTTTATTTCTCTACAAAGGCTAGTATGATTTAGGAGGTTTTGGGGGTTTTTTTAAATTATTTTTTTAATCGATTTATTTAATTAATTAATTAATCTATTTTTGGCTGCTTTGGGTCTTCGTTGCTGCGCGTGGGCTTCTCACTGCGGTTGCTTCCCTTGTTGTGGAGCATGGACTCTAGGCTTCAGTAGTTGTGGCACACGGGCTCAGCAGTTGTGGCTCATGGCTGTAGAGCGCAGGCTCAGTAGTTGTGGCGCACGGGCTCAGTTGCTCCGCGGCATGTGGGATCTTCCCGGACCAGGGCTCGAACCTGTGTCCCCTGTATTGGCAGGCAGATTCCTAATCACTGCGCCACCAGGGAAGCTCAATTTAGGAGGTTTTGATAGCATCACAAGGACTCTGTGAATGCCAGCTTTTTATTAGTTGTCTTTTGGAAGAAGGCAGGAAATATTGCACATAGGTCCTGGGAAACCTAGGATGTTGAGTGTCTCTGAGTTACAGGGAGCCAAGAAGGTGCAGAGTGGTCTTTGCACCCCTAGAGAATCTGGTTTATGATTCAATCAATATTCTTATGTTCAGCTCCCCTGTATTCTTCCGGCTATCCTCCAGTACATCACTACTTTGTGTTCTTAATGGAATTAAAACTAGGAATGGACCTTTGAAGCCTCAGCTGTACAAGGTGAAGTCATTCTCTTTGGCAGAGGGTAGCCTCTGGGAGATGTGCTGAGGACAGGCTTGGCTCCCACAGATTTTGTGGGGAGACTTCTCTGACTCTGTATATTTAAAGATTTAAGCCCCAAGGGACTATGTCAACCCCTACCAAGCCAGAAGGCACAAAGAACACAAGGAAGACAGGCCAGAAATCCTCCAGAAGAAGAAACTGTGCAAAAACATTATGCCTGGGAAGGAAACAAAGTCAAAGTTTTATTTAAAAAGTAGGTGTAATTCTTCTAGATCTAGAGAAATGGTGGACAGGGAATTCCTCTGACACAATGAGGTTTTCTCTGACACGGCGAGCAGTCCTGCCAGGAGGTTTGCTGAATAGGACAAAATTCCAGCTCCTTATTTTAATTTTCGTAAAGGGTAATGCTGGGAAGCTGTTCAAAATTAAAAATAAATCTTTCAATAAGGAGACCTCCTATGTGGCCAGCCAGAAGGCCCCTGCTTAGCAGAGGGTCGTGTGTGTGCACAGTGCCGTCTCATTATCCCACAGTGATTTGGAGTTCACTAATTCAAAATCATCGGGATGGTTTATCTTTGACTAACAAACCTTTTCTTCATAGTAGTGCAGATTAATAATGGAGGCCAAAATTCTGGATGGATGTAGCAACCATAAACTCTATCAAAGTTCCCCTACACATATTTACGTACACACAATTATATTCTAATTGCTGCTGTTCTGATCATTTCATTAAATTAAATTCCTTAGGGACCTCTAGAGGCAATGATGTCTCACTCTATAAGGAATACATAGAATAAATGAATGTTAGCTTTAACCACCTGGAGGCCACCAAGTTTCATGGCTCTGCATTTTTGCTCTGTTTTCACAGGGTCCTTTCTCTCACCGGTGGTAACGTATTTAAAAACAAACACAAAACCTAGAATTCCTGGTTTTATCATCACCACCTCTGAGACCGTCACAGCTGAACAGCACCGTGAAGGTGAAACTCACCTAAGCTCGTATCAGAGCCAGCACTTGAACTTGGGGAGAATCCTGCCCCCGAAAGGAGAAAGTTGCTTTCTTTTAAAAGTATGAGATACTTAATAGCATTCCTGTAGTCAGCTTGGCATCTCCCCATTTGTGAGACCAGACTCTGAGTATCTGAGCCTGGAGATGGGGTCTAACTGGGCTTTGATCATGCAGTGGGATGTGGTGTGAATGGGCCAGTGTTCTCACGTGGTTATTTAAACCATTCTAACCCCAATCTTACAGTTGGTGTCTTAAGGAGCTAATAACACCCTTCTCCTCCCCTCCTGAGTTCAAACCCAACTGACACAGAAGACAAGACAAAGCGAGCTCAGAGTGCCAGCTTTATTGCCGAAAGCTGATGAAAGGATGTCAGCTTTGTATCTATAGCCAAAAGGGCTGGATACGGTGACACGGCCCCAGTGTCGCCCAGGGACAGTGTAACCCAGCTGGCTGACTGCAGGCTCCTTCCCAGGACAGAGCCTGCTCTGCTCAGGTCACCCGAATGTCTACGAGTTCTCCCAGATCCTCTTCCTAAGCCTCCACCCGCACCCCAGGCCAAGAGCATGAAGTAGAGGCGAGGAGAAGGCAAGGATGGGGAGGCTTCAGCAGAAGTAGCCCCAGAGGAAAACATCGGACAAGGAAAAGGGATGTTCTCCCTACACTTACTTTCCTCCATTGCAGTCCAAACGGAACAAAATGAGAATCCCTTGAAAACTCTTTCTCCTTCCTCCATCTTCCATCTTTTGTTTTGGAAGAGATGGTGTTTGTTCCGTCTTTTGTTTAGGAAGAGATGGTTTTGATGCTTATGAAAAATGAATAAGCAGACCGCTGGGTGATTTGTTTTCTAGATGACTTTCCTTCAGTTTACTTTTACTTAAGTGGACCATCTCAAGGAAATGAATGCAGGATGTGTGTCTAGGAGAGAGAAATGCTGTATAAATGAAACAGCGTTTTCCTGACCAAGCAACAAAACTGTGACTTTTTGCTAAAAATGCTGTGATGGCAGCCAGCAGTAGACCTTAATATCACCGAACCAGTTTTCACTCTGCACCCCCAAACCTCCCCCAACACCTGTCTCCCAGCTCTGGGGCTGGACCGAACTCTAGGTTCTTTTGTTTGTTTTAAATCGTGATGAACCCCTATGGCTGATATTCTCTACTTACCCCAAGGTGCACCCAGGACAACTATAACATTTTGACTTTTACTTTGCATATGGTGCTGTTCTAGATGCTTTACAATGAAATACGTCTGATCGTCTCTCTTTAGCACGGATGTCATGTCCTAGTGACAAAACATCTTTAACACGCTGGGTTTGGACAAGTTCAGATATTCAGTGGGTTACATAATTATTTGAACCTAGCTAATCTCTAAGATCTTTTCCAATTTTAAAATTCTATGATTCCAGGAATATACCCATGAGCAATGAAGTATGGGCTTGAAGGAGGGTTTCATTTCCATATGTTGTTCAGAAACTGGCTCTTAAGGCAATTCCAAGAGTGGGAAAACCTTCCAAAAATGCTTCAGCAGAATTATCAGAATGCATCTGAATCCTGCCTCTGCTCCATCCTTTCAAGCTGTTCTTCTAGGCTAGGTGTTCCACACCCCTCCCCAAACATTAGGCCACATTGGGTGACATTTTTTGGTTGTCAAAACTAGGAGGATGGGGAGTGCTATTGCATCTACTGGGTCAGTCTAGGGATGCTGCTAAACATCGTAGAACGCACAGGACGGCCCCACGACAAAGTATCTGGTCTGAAAAGTCCATAGCGCCAAGATGGAGGAACTCTGCTCTAGTGCCATGCTGGAAAACCAGATTTTATGACTTCATAGCAATGCCCACCTTCTCAGAGTTCCGTCCCCCAACCTGTCTTTATTTGGTTCCATCGCTCCATGCTGGGAACACAGGGCTCACAGCACTATTCTCAGAGGATAGACAGTTATAAAAGGCCCTCTGGGGCCTCTTGTGAAGAATCCTAGTTGCTTTGTCATCAGATGAATTGGTGCTGCTTGTCAGACTGGCCTTGTTCCCTAGGATGGACCATTAAGAAAACTGCAAGAAAAAAAGAAAAGGAAAGAAAACTGCAAGAAAATACCACATTGACGATAAAGTGGCAGGAACCTCATTGTAATGCCACTGCACAGCACAGATATTCAATACCCGTCTGTTGATTAACACATTTATTTACAGTAAAAACAGTCAGTGAATGTTCTTTGTCAAGTAGTGATAAAGTTAATAAAACCAAAATAATGAGAAGAGAAAAGAAAATAACTAAGTACAAGAGGCATTCTGTCTTTTATTACTCAACTGGTAAGTTCCCATTCTCTTTCTTGGCTGTCTTTTAATTAGACATATTATGTTATTTGAGTGGGATAATGGGGAACGGTGGGAATTCTCATCCCCACTGGGTATAATTGCTACTTGTCTTCTAGATGGTAAGAGGACAGCTTCAAGGAGATGTTGGAAGAAAGGGAAACATCTTAGAGCAATTGTGTTAAGCAGTGCGCTCCAGGCATGGTAGAGTGGGGCAGGTTCGGTGGAGTCTGAAGCTTAGACAACTTTTGTGTGATTTCAGGAAAAGACCTACAAATCTACACATATCAGATGAAGAATCAAGCTTTGGAAAGGGCCCAGGCAAGCTTCCTTAGCTTCAATATATAAGATCCTGCCTCTTAGTTTTATGAGACCATTGTGTAATTATGCCTAACAGTGCAAAGAAACAGGAAGAAAGTAGAGATTGCAAGAAGTCCAGGTTGGCTTAATAGGAAAGGTGATGTAGTGCAAGGGTCAGACTGGAGTGGTTCTGGCCCGTAGCTGGTGGGGAGGGACAGCGCTGGATGGACCTCAGGTGTGGTTTGAGATCCAATTAACACGCAGAAAGCACAAGCAGAATGGTAACAGGTTGCTAAACCCAAATGAGATGTGAAGGATCTGGATTTCCTATAAGCTTAAACAGGAAGGAGCAGATCGAGGAACTATCTGTTGATATTTTTTGAGGGACAAATATCTGGCTTCTGTTAGTGCTTTAGAGCAGGGGTTGGCAAACCAGAGCCCAAATCCTGATCCCCTGCTTTGAAACCCCCTAAGAATGTTTTTTTCTATTTCTAAAGGGCTGAAAATAATCAAAAAATAATATTTTGTGAGATTTGGAAATTAAATGTCAGTGTCTGTAAAGAAGTTTTATTGGAACAAAGGCCCACTTATCTGTGTGTATGTGTTGCCTAAGACTGCTTTCCCAGAACCACAGCAGAGGTGAGTTCCTTTGGCAGAGTTGCCTGCACAGCAGACATATTCACCATCTAGATCTCTCCAGAAAAAGTTTGCCATTCCCTGCTCTGGAGTACTAAATCAAAAGAGGGTGACACTGCAGCAGGCAACTCTGCCTCTGTAAAGCAAAAGCAGGCAT
Organism: Pseudorca crassidens; assembly: GCF_039906515.1. Taxonomy (NCBI): domain Eukaryota; kingdom Metazoa; phylum Chordata; class Mammalia; order Artiodactyla; family Delphinidae; genus Pseudorca; species Pseudorca crassidens. The sequence continues at coordinate 16,607,581 of NC_090301.1, forward strand.
AGACAATATGTAAACGGGCGTGGCTGTGTCCCAATAAAACGTTACTTACAAAATCAGGCCCTGGGCCAGAGCCAGTCCTTGAGCTGGGAGGTAACTGGCTTTAGGGTCCATGTTCTTAACCATTACCCACATCACATCAGCCTATTTAATCCTCACAAGTTTATAGTGAAGATCAAATGTGAAATCACATGCCCAGCTTCTAGCAGGTATCCAATTAACATTGCCTTAAAAAAAGTTTAAACTCAGTATTTGGAAATCTTACTTCAAATTGTTACCCCTCTAGTTGGAAGGTACCAAAGAGAAGAGGTTGAAATGCTGGTGTCATTTGTCAGAAACTACTCCGGCAAAGGATGGCATGGATTGACATTTAGGTTCATCTCACATTGGAAACAATTTTGGTATTTAGCAAGACAGCTTCTTTCTAGAGGTTTTGACTCTATGAACAAGATTTCACAAAAATAATTAGGATTTCAAACAGGCCTTGACTTTCTTGTACCACAGATCTTTTCCCAATGACATCAGGTTTTTTTTTTTTTAACGTCTTTATTGGAGTATAATTGCTTTACAATGACGTGTTAGTTTCTGCTGTATAACACTCAGGTTTAAATATAGAATGTGGCACATGCTGGAGGGACTGTTCTGAGGGGGCAGTGTTCCGGTTCTCTTGAAAACATGCATTCTTAGCACTGCTGTATGGTTCCTAGATACTGGCAGCATTTTTTAAAATAATCATCTGTGCTGCTTTTTAAGGTTGCTTCCTCACTGAGATGATGTCTCGTTTGCCTTTGATCTCAAAAAAGTGATGCTTTTTTTTTCTTACTCCTAAGAAATGTAAAGGAAAAACACATGATGAAACTAGTGAAGTCTTTAAGTCAGAAATCTTTCTAAAGACACATTTTAAAATTCTTCAAACAAATTGTAAGCAATTCCATTGAGAAATTTTGCTGAAAAGTTGTTTGTACATCCTCAACGGTTGGTATGCAATCGTTAGGACCTCTAAGGTGGAAGCTGGTTGGAGAGTCCTTTCTGTGCCGGGGTCATTATAGGCCTAAACAAGCACACAGTGGGCTTCAGAGAAGCCAGGCTGTGGTTTTCTCATTAACAGCTCTGATCCAGCCATGGGCTCCTGGTTTAATTTCGTAATGCCTAGGAAATATACATTTTAAAAATATGCAGTACAATTTTTTTTTTTTTTAAAGAGAACCGTCTCTTGATTCTAACTTTATACATAAAATAATTTCATGCCTGTGGAATCTTGTTGCCACCCCGATAATTATGACGCATGCTCACTAATTATGATCACGATGAAGAATAAAATAAACCGGTAGATAGACAACGGTACAGCTTCTTGTGCGTGGCACCAGGGTCCAAGAATTTGTATTCAGAGTGGGTGCCACAAGTCCTGGTGGGGAAAAAAAATAAAAAGCCTTCCAAAAGAACCTACTAAGTTATCCAGCTTCAAGGCTGACTGAACAGCACGGACAAATAGTATGTCTGTAGAGCCTAGTGGTAATTACTGCATATACGTAGAAAGTGGGTTGCATTTTTAAAGAGGTGAATATTTCACTCTAAGAAAATGAAAGTTTTATTTACACACGCAGAACTGAGAGCGCTATTCTTCCTGATTCTTTTCCCTTCACTCCTACATAAGTATACACACATGTTCATTTGTGAGAAGGGAAATCAGTTCACCAGCATTCACCCTAAACGCTTGACAGTCTTAATGCTGATTTGCTTTTCATTCCTTAGTGTTATGCTTGTTCCTTCGGACACCACGGCCAACTTTTACACCCTACGGAGAAGCCATCGAGAGATCTGAAAAATAAGTACTCTACTGAGATGAGAAATGAATAGCGCAGGGCTAGCAAAGGTTCTGGATGAGCTTCTAAATTGTCTAGTTGTCACTCCAGCTGGCTGAATGAATGGCTGTCTCCTCAGAGGAGCCAGAAGAGACTCTATAGGGTCCAGTTTGCAACTAAACATCAACAAAAAGATCCAGACAAGCTTCTATCAAAGCTTCACTCACCCCATACTGATGTCTTTAAAGAGTTTTTTTCTTTAAACACGGGGAAAACCAAGAGCCGTGCTGCAGGACTAATCCTGCATTGAGAGATCTTAAATCTGCAGAGACTATTAAAACACCTGTCCCTGCTGTACAGAGCCTTCTCTGAAACTCTGTCCGTGCGCTGTTTTCATGCTGGTATACAGCAAGAGAGCATTTTCTGTGTATCCTTCAGGTAGACTCGTGAGGATTTCTTTTAGGTTTTACACTTTAAATCTGTCAAGATAAAAAAAAAAAAAATCTGTCAAGATAGGCATACCTTACGTAGCTATTTCTATGAGTATTAAAAATATATTTTTAATGGATCGTCCCCCTCTGTCTACCTTTCACCCCCAAGACACACACAGGCGGGCGCACACACACAGGCGGGTGCACACACACGCGCGCACGCACACACAAATATTTTCCTCCTTGGCTTGGGCCAGAAGAATGGAAAAGTTTCCATTGGTTGCCCCAAAACTGCAGTAACAGAAACAGAGAGATGGTGCCACACATCACTTGCCTCGTGAATACCGTGGCTTTCATTGGGAAAGGTCACTAATGATTTTGGTCGCACATGTGAAGGTTGGTACCCCAGAGTGCTGGAATCTAGCTGAACAGTCAGTCGAATGGCTGCCAGTATAGACCCATAGCTGAAGAAACAGCTCTGACATGAAACTCCTTCTTTCCCTGTTCTGATAGATTGGTCAGCCCACCCGCGAGGAGCTCTGCTGTGGCTCTCCTGTGCTTTATGACAAAGCACCAGAGCTACTCTCTAAAACATAATCTATCTAAAATAGCTTACGGGGAAAATGGTAGGGATTTGCCACCCTTCTTGGAAGGGAAGGGGAGAGGAAGAACAAGAGGAAGGGTGGGCCACTCCTTTTCGCCTGGCATCTTCTAAAGGATAATCTATGTATATGAATGTCTCAGGCAGTTTGGTCAAAAAGCCTCTTTGATGAAAGCTGGGGGGTAGCGAATTTACAAGTTTCTTATCTGGGAACCTTTTGTCGGTGGTGTGTGCATACAAACACAACCTCAGTGTGTAGCTTCAGCTGCGCAGCGGGTGCTAAATAGGGACCCGCCTCCAGCGAGTTTGCTGTGTGTAACAGGCTTGGATAAGACCCATCCATTGGAACAAGCACTGAAAGGGGCAAGCTCACAGTGGCTCCCTGGAGAGTTGGTGTTGTCTAGGTAAGGTACTGCAAGCTGTGAGTCTGCCTCCTGAATCCCACCCCCCCCTTTTCTAAAAAAAATACACACACACATAATAAGTGTGTATTTTGAGCATAATAGCGTGAAGGTGGATGAGAGCACAGCTTCCTCCATGTCCCTTTATCAAAGCCAGGGCAAACATATAAACAGGCCAGGGATTTTGAATACGCAACTAGCTGAAAGCTTAATCAAGTGTTCCTTCCCCTCTCCAAGATAATCAAGGACTTTTTTTTTTTATATATATGAAAGTTTCAGGTTATCCTAAGCGTTGCTGGCGGAGCCCTTACTTGCATTGAAACCCACTGAATTCGATCCCGATTCTACAGGGCTTCAGGAGAGCAAGGTTTTAGGAAACTTTCTAGGAGGATGCTTTTGGAGGCTTGGGAGTTCTTGTTGCTAACGTCAGCGGTCCCCAACCTTTTTTGGCACCAGGGACCGGTTTCGTGGAAGACAATTTTTCCACAGGGGATTGCGGGGGAGGGATGATTCAGGAGGTAATGTGAGCGATGATGGGAAGCAGCAGATGAAGCTTCGCTTGCTAGCCCGCCGCCCACCTCCTGTTGTGTGGCCCGGTTCCTAACAGGCCGCGGACCTGTAGCGGGGACCAGACCCTGGGGTTGGGGACCCCCTGGCTAACATCATCTCATTTTCCCCATTTAAAATAGGGGTAGGATTGCCATTACAGTATGTAATCAGGACACTTCTTGCTTTGTTTTCCATTGAAAGCAAGAAGTACAAATACAGCAGAATCTTGCCGTACGAACATTGAGTGTCTTTATAACAAGAACAGTGGTCATAGTTTTTAAAAAGCATAAGTTATCTTTACAGCCCTCCTTGTATACATCAATGCTGATTAGTCAATTCATTAAGGTGTGGCTCTAAGAGGCTGGTAATATATTTAAGGAATCTTGATATAATGTAAAAGTGTACTGTTTGGGGAGATAGATAGATGGGAAGCATCTCACTGTTAACTCTTCAAGGGTATAACCTTAACTGTATGAGTTCTTTGGACGATGGCTTTCACTCTTTCTCTTTTCTTCCTTCCTTCCTATTTTAGAACACACACGAAATAACATTCATAAAACTGCTCATAGTATAATGGAGCCCTGCTCCAACATCTTTCTTAGAGACCGCGCTGTGGGACTATGTCTGGGTGAAATGTTGTTCTAATGAGGTCCTTCCGATACTTACAGATTGATTCCTGGTTGGAGCTAGCAATACTGAATTTTACCCTTCAGCAAGTTGTGTTAGAAAGGCCCCAGTGAGATGCTGTGAACCTCCTAGTTTTAAAAATAATCAGGTCCTAAAACAGTTATAACTATCCTAATACTTTCTTTGTTATTCTTTATGACTACAAAAGTCATCTTGGATTCTCAAGCACAGACCCAGTTGGAGACACCTATTGGCCTTAATAACATTTTAAAACTGCACATCTCGGTTGTTCTCAGCCTCAGTCTTATAATGCCTGTAGGAGTTTAAACTCTGGCACGTACAGTTTAGTTTCTAGCTGATACTCCCAAATTAAAAAAAAATTAATTCTTTGGTTGGCAATTCCCAAGCTTAAAATTCCTTCCCATAAATGATGCTCTTTTTTTTTTTAACCTCTATCATAGCTTTCAAAAGAATTGCCAAAAAGATAGTTTCAGATAGGAGGGCTGCAAGAATACCATTTCATTGCTACATTTTTTGAGAGCGTAGCATGTGGTGACCGTTTATATATGAAGCATTTTTAAAACATGCTGGTTGTAATTTAACCCCAAGGTCTCTGTATTTCTACCCTCCCCTTACCAGTCACTTCTTTGCACTTGTCTATACAGCCAGCAAGAAACTGAACGAGAAAGGTTTGGCTACAAATAAAACGAAGGCTTCCTTAGGTAGTATTAAACCCCAGTCCCTCAGCATGTTATGGTTGGTGGATATTGTCCCCTGAGTATGATTCTCTGTGTTCAGAACTTTCCCAGACTCCCATATAGTGAAAACAAACTGAAAATAAGATGGAGAGCCTCAGTACTTCACCTGATTGGTCTACTTCCTGTTTCTCTCTCTGTCTCTCTTTCTACTTGTAACCTTCTACTTCACCATCCATGGCCATCACTTCTCAGTATTTAGCCATTGTTCTTTCAGCCAAGCAGCATTTGGACTTGGAAAAGTTCCGAGTAGCATACAACACATAGATTTGCAACCAAAATTGTATTGGAGTGTTTCCTCTGCCTACCTCATCCTGTCAGGGATCATCTGTAGCCTATAATTTCATGCTCCACTTTATTCTTTGTCAGATATTTTTCATCTCTGTTTTTTTTTCTCTTTTCTGCCTATGTGTTTCAAAATGCAATAACAGAAAGAAAGATGAGTTACTAAAAAGTAATTTCAAAGATAAAAATAACAATGGCTGGTGAAAAATGCTTACCATTTATGGAGCTTATATACTCAATTTAGGGTCGCCATGACTTTATTTTTGAGCAGCTCATGAGGTCTTTTAAAATAACCATTTGGAAGAATAGGTATCCTGTTCCAACTGTATATGTGATGGGGAATTGGATGGCTCAGGAAATGACTAATGGGACTCTGGACCTTTCTGTCTTTAAGTCATCTTCTTGTATCTGAACTGCATCATAAGTGGTCCAAGGCCTGACCATCTGGCAGCCACTGAATGGCTATGGTAATGGAATTGGTCTCAGTCCAGGTCTTAGTCGACAGGTGTTCACATCATAAGTGACACTAATTGACTTCCTATCTTTCAACTTGGAAGACAGTGGACTGTCACTGAGACAGTGATGGGGAAGGAGTTATTCATGACATATTCAGGCTCCACTGAAAGCCAAGAAATTCAGTACCTTGAGCTGGCACCAACCTGGCACCTTGCAAATATTGTACTTGTCTCTTACGGGTTCCATTAACCTCAGAAATAAAAAATAAGAATCTAATTGCAGTAGATTTGCCATAACTCAGAATGGCGAATGCTGTCTTTCTGAGGTTACATGAGCCTCATGTGTTGAGGCTTTTTCTCTTTATTTTGTATTAGAGTAATTAGGTGCCTCCTATGAAAATTTTATATAAGGATGAAAAAAAGAAATTGGATTCTTGGCCTGTATGATGGTATCAGTCAGGCTATCTGCTTTTATTTTGTGATTTTTTTCTTTGTTTGTTTTGGGGTTGATTACCAGGTCACTTCTTCACAGCAGATGATGTGGATGCTACCCTTTGATGGAGAATTTAATAAGGCTATCTTAAATGCCCTTGTGAAATGGAAACCAATGTGAAGAAGTAACTTTGAGGCTTTCATTAGCATAAATTTCAAAGCATAGAATTCAAGGGGCTTAATCTAACACATACCCTTTTCTGTGGTTCCAGGTATCTGAATCATAATTTATTCACTGTCACTGGGGCCATGACCTGAGGGTGACTTGGCCTGACTTGGAGGAGATTATTAGTGTTATTTGTATTAGCGTTATTAATATTTTGTTCCTTGAATTTTCCTAGGTTTGTCTAAGGGCTTTTTTTGTAAACTACGCAGACAATTTGGATATCCCTGTAGCAAGTGGCAAAGCCATACTCCTGAATTAGTTATCACACTTAAAAGTCAAGATGACAGCAGCCTCAGTGGATCTATTTATTGAAGCAGACAGCCTCTTTTAGCAGAATGATCAATGCCTTACCTCTTTCTGAAAGGCTTTTCAGGCACAGGAAATCGTCAAGCATCTGATAGAGAGTAATGAACAAGGCTTTTTATTGGTCAGTTTCTGGAGTAGGCTTTTAAGCATTTCTGCCTGTAAATGTAGAAACCTGAGTGTGAAAGTAAAAGGCAAGAGCAAAGATTTACTGGGTGCATCTATCATCCTGGCTTTTAGAGTCTTTGTGATTAATACATCTTTAATTGGGGACTGATCTAGATGCCTTGGATGTCAGAAAGCTAAATGTTACAGCATTGTCTCATTGGTTCCTAACACAGCAGGACGATTAGCAGCTGTCTGAGTAACAAAAGAACCTGAAGCCCACAGCACAGCTTTTATTTTCCAGATTTGGAATGCCTGAAGCTCTCCAGTGGAGCTGACAGCTAAGGGAACAGAAGCCTTCGTTCACAGCAGCTAATCCTTTTCCGCTCTCTGTGCTGTACTTCTGCTCAATAGGAGAAAACTTTTCCTTGACACCATCCTTCATATTGCAGATTAATTTCAGAGGGCATTGTCGGTCATGGAGGGGACTATATTGCCTAGGGCTCTTCATTCTAAGCAAGACACATAAAACAATTTCAGCTGAGAGTTTATACAAGATACTTTCCAACACACTGAGGCGCAATGAGAAGATTCATCTTCCTAGAGGCGTTCAGAGGAAACATATTTATTTAATTTTTTTCTGTTGTTGCTAGATTTACCCTGTTCTCTTATCTTAAAAAGGCTGTCTTGCTCAGACAAATTCTTACAAATCGCCTTCCAGTGGAAAGACTTGTTTTCCTGTTTGCCTCAAACTGGCATTCTTACTTAACAGGAAATACACACTGCATCCTGCCATGTTTCTGTTGGCAAGTGTTGGACTACCCTTGTCAGAACCTGCCAACAGATTTCTTAGTAAGCAAATAGAAAGTAAAACAAGCAGCTCTCAGACGAAACAGAAGACACAATTGTATTGCATCAGAGACACTCGGGTTCCCCCTAAGTCATTCCCAGTTAATTCTGGGGGGTGTGGCCTTGGTTTCACTTTGAGACATCACTCTCTTGTAATTCTACACTAATGGAGTGGCTATCCATGTAGGAATGCTAATTCAAGAGAGTTATTTTGAAAAGAAAAACAGGCATTTAAAGAATGCATTTTCTTTACTGTGGAAAGCAGCAATTGCTGTATGGCTCAGGTATTAAATATAGCGATTAAATAGTTATAAAAAAGCCATAATTTGCAAAAATGGGCATCTTTCATGGCACTTTCAGAATTTTTACCCCAGAGGGTTAACTAAAAATTGCGAATGGGTCTTTCTATTATTAATTTTAGTATTCCATCTTTTATACTCTTAGCTAACACTTTTATTTGTTCTTTAACCTTTTTATTGAAAAATATATACACATACAGAAAAATAGACAAGACAAATGTATCGTCCATGAATTATTGCAAAACAAACATCTCTGTGACCAGCAACCAGGTCGAAGAATAGAAGAACATTGCCAACCTTCCAGAAGCCTGCCTGCCTTTTGCCCCCCACTTCTTCCTTAACTCCAAATACTATTATTTTATTTTGTAATTAAATTTTCAGTTTCAGGTGATTCTCTTATTAGCTCTGTAGGTAGTTCTGAGATGATTCATCACCAAAGCTTTACACTTTGTCTGTTAACGGGGATCATGTCTAATTTATCTCTGGATTTCTGGCAACCAACAATGTACATAGATGGCCCTGAACCTAACATACAGCAGACCTAACATTTGCTCTGTTACTGATGCAGCTGATGCTGTGGAAGAAGAGGCCATTTAGCCTTCAAATCTCTAATTTCTTATCAGTGAAAGAAGGGGAGAGACTAGAGGCTTTTACAGATCAGTGGTTGAAAATGTGGGCTCTAGGACCTGACCTTTGAATTCATCACTTACAAGCTATAACTTGGGGCGAATTGTTCAAACTTTCTTTACCTTGTTTTTCTAATCTGTAAAATGGAAATAATAATAGTACGTTGCCTCAGAGGATATTTGTGAGGATTATATGAATTAATCCACGCAAGAGGTTGAAAACAATGCTTGGCTCTTACTAGTTACTCCATAACGCTAGTTGAGTGTGTGTGTTTACAGACATGTGATATGGAGAGAGGGTCACATACATACTTTTGAGTCAGGCAGACTTGGGTTTAAAAAATCTCATTTTATAGCTTTGGTCAAATCATTTCATTTCCTTGTGCTGCAGGAGTTTCCAAATAGAAAATCAAAGGTGCTAATGATAACTGTGGACTTGAGAGTTGCGAGGGTTAAATGATGTTAAGTGTGTGGAAGTGCCTTGCAGAGGAGGCCAAAAGCATATTTTTGCTCATTTGCCCATTCTTCCCTGTTTAGCTCTGATTCACGTGGCCCAAGTCTTTACCTGCATGAGCTGTCAGCTATTCAATGAAGACTAAACTCTTTTCTAAAAAGAAAACTAAACCAAGCCATTCTGAGAACACTGCTGTCTTTTCCCATTTCCCATTAAAGCAAGCTCAGCTGAATCCTTCTGCCCAACATTTCGTGATTCTGCAGAATTCAGTCACTGATAGAAGATCTGGGGCTGTGCTTGTGTCTCGTGTCCCTGCAAAGCTGCACAGTCTGTTCCTGGCATTGTTGACCCCCAGGGCAGCACTCGGCCAGTGTCTCACAAACAAGTGGCTCTCCGCTCGCTGTGGGTGCCCAGGAGCTGGAGTTTCCAAGAGGGAGACCATTCAGGCAGCTTTCAAGTGCAGCTCAATCTTCTGCAGGCCACGGTACTCCTACACTTTATTTTAGTTAGTTATTGTATGAAGATGTTATTGCAGCTCTTCCTCGACTTATAACGGGGTTACTCCCCAATAAACTCACTGTAAGTTGAAAATACATTGAATACACCTAACCTATCAAACATCATAGCTTAGCCTCGCCCACCTCAGATGTGCTCAGAACACTTAGGTCGGGCAGAGATCATCTAACACAAAGCCTATTTTATAATAAAGTGTTGAATTTATTGAATACTGAAAGTGAAAATCAGAACGATTTTCTGAGGACGTCTGCTAGCCCGGGAAAAGATCAAAATTCGAAATTCGAAGTACAGTTTCGACTGAATTCGCATTGTTTTCACGCTATCATAAAGTCGAAAAATAGCAAGTCGAACAACAGTCATCGTAAGTCTCGGACCATCTGTAGATGAAGGTGCCCCTTTTTTCCCTGAATGGCTCCACTTTACCTGAATGGGCCGCTGTCACCCCAAATGTCAGTTAGCAGGTTAACACGATAGAAAATTGTTTCCTGCTCAAGTCACATCCAGTTGGTGGCGAAGAGGGGGAGGGTCTATGGGGAGCTTCCAAGATGGACCCTGAGCACCAGCATGGAGCTGGCAGACTGTGGGTTAGAGAGGATGGAGAGCCCAAGGGAGCTATTTATGTGATAGATCTAGAAGGGGAGTCACTACTTCAACCCACACCCAGAACTCAGGGATGTGAACCGTCCTACATGTGAAGAGATCTAGGAAATGTGGACCTTGTCTAAGCAGCTCCACCCCAGAAACACTTATGGGAGGGGAACTCCCATTTTTGGGCAGTTAGCCACAGAGGCCTATCCCAAGACCTTCAACTTCTGTATGCAAACACTTAATGTAAAGGCTAAGAATTGCATCGCATTCCTTTATTTAAAATGTGGGTGATAGCTCTCTGTAAAGAATTTGCCTGAGATAATCTGCCATCCATTTCTCTGCAGAAATAAGAGTCTGAGTTAAACGCTTTGTAAAGTCTTGCTGTTGGATCACTTAGTTAAAGCACCATTAATGTCCCCAGAACAGATTCTGTCCCTCACTGGAAGCACAGGTCTGTTGTATCTTTTGGTAAATGTTACTGTACCCTGCTTTATGTTATAGTATTTGTTTAAAATAGATGCTGTATGTACTGACCTTGGAAATCATTTTATGGGAAAAAAAGTGCATCCCTCATACATTTTAAGTATAAGCTTAATATTAATATTTCCATATTTCAATATAAATGAACTTGATTTAATTCAGTCTCCTGAAGACTTTAGTTGAGAATCTGGCTCCACGTCTCTTGTTGAATAGGAAAAAAATTCCATATCAATTTTAGAATAATCAGGTTTTTCCATACCTTTTGTCTGTTTGTTTTAGAAACAATTTCACTTCTTGACTATGAGAAAATGTGCTTAGGTACTTATTAATGGTACAGTAGCTAAAAGCTATGGGGTGCAGAGCTGAGTTCTTACATCAGTGATGTATTCAGGGAGGGTGGATAGGGATTGAGTCTTTTAATGATTTTTATCTAAGGATTAGCAGAGGGCTAATCCAGCTGATTGATCGAATGTAGCGCAAACAAGATCGTGCGTCTAGGAAAGCACTCTGTGCACTGTTGAGTGCTATGAACTACTGCAATATCATCGTAAAAAATAAAAGTTGCTCAGTGGTGTTTGGTGCCTTACGTAATACAAAGCTCAGAGGAAGAATCCTGTCCTCCCTTTGGTGGGATGTGGAAGACAGCAATTCATATTAGCACCCGAGTTCTTAGCATCTCTGCGATGGCAAAACCCTTAATCACAAGGATATCATTATTGCTCTGAAGCATTTAATTTTGATGCTTGACAGTATTTTAAAATGCACCAACCTTTGATAAAGAGCAAATCAGAGCTGTGGCGTTGAAATGAGAAAGAAAGGGGGAACAAAAACCACCTTAAGCTCCAAATAATTCAATCTAAATATGCTATTTGCATTAAGCAGAGCTATGTATAAACTGTAGGTTTATTTTTCCTATCAGGGAAAGACCCCTTAAGTAAACATCGCCTCTTTAAATTCAGATCTTGGGGAGGGAAACAAAACTCTGCTGAGGTTAAAGACGTCTTCCCTCCAAACGATGGGCTTGAGAACCACAGGCATCCTTGGCTTTAGGTTTCTTAAGGTCCATAAAGGGCCATTTTCACACTTCCCTGTCCATAGGCTGGAGACCTTTTGTTGCATCTGTTTATTTCCTGCCTTATTCCTTTCTCCCCGCTAATTTGAGCCAGTAATGAAATGCAGTGGGTAGGTCCCCCAAACTCTTTATAATTCAACGCTTGTGATGCAGGACCCAAGAAGACAGTTTTACAGCCCACAAGTGAAGGACTATAGTGACTCCTTCCTCCCTTTCTTTTCTCCATGTCTCTTTTTCTCTTCATCCTATTGGGGTGTCACAAGGACCAAACTGCTGCAGTAAAATGACTTGTAGGTGTTTGATGGCAAGTCATTGAGGAAGTGAATAAAAGAAAATTGCAGCATTCACATCGGTGGGGAGCGGTTAGAACTGCTGAGCTTTGAACCAAAGAAGGTGAAATTTACCATTTTCCGAAAAGGAGCCACCTCTGTTTGACATCAAAGCATCTCCTGTAATTGTTCATTGTGAGACTCACGACTGTTGGAAAGTCATGATGGAGCCCCGAATCTAGGCTATTTGTTTATCCAAAACACACATAGAGATAAAACCCACCTGGGCCTTCGGGATGCGCCGTGGTCTGCTCTCAAACCAAAAGTAATCACAGGTACGTGGCCAATGCGGATTCTACGGAGAAAGCATTCTCAGTTTCTTGAGGGTATGTATTATTTTGAATACAGAATTATTTGATGGGGAGAGAATTTCTCTTTGCTTCCTAGTGGAAAGCTCAGATCATTCAGCCTCAAGCTTCGGTAAAAGTTTCCTTTTATCCTCTTGAGTTTTTGCTCCATCTTTAAAAAGTGATATTTTCCTACCATTTTACTTGTTTCCAGTGGGTGCGTGGAAAGACAGTCTGTTTCACACACTTAATCTTGCTGTCCCTACCCTGACTGCAGAGGGCACTGTACTTGGTTACCCTGACACTTCAACAATGATGTTCTTTCCGTGGGATTTCAAGGATATATGTGGTATTAAGGGCTGCCCCTGGTGGTGACGGTGCTAGTGAGTCTTTAGAGATAACTCTGCTATTGTCAAACTGGGGGGCTGCTTGGGGCTCTTTCTGGATTTAGGATTCTAACTGGAAGGGAATCTCAACACCACTCACCTTTGTGTTAGGGCGTCCGGAAAACTATTTGCATATGCCCTCCAGATACAGAGGAGAAATACCGAACATATTGTCAACGCCCTCATCCAGGGAAAGAGAAGTTTCTCAAAATGCTATATGTAACAGGTGCAGTGAAAACTAGTTTTAATGTTAACTTACTTTTTTTTTTTTTTTTTTTTTGCGGTACGCGGGCCTCTCACTGTTGTGGCCTCTCCCGTTGCGGAGCACAGGCTCCGGACGCGCAGGCTCAGCGGCCATGGCTCACGCGTCCAGCCGCTCCGCGGCATGTGGGATCTTCCTGGACCAGTGCTCGAACCCGTGTCCCCTGCATCGGCAGGCAGACTCTCAACCACTGCGCCACCAGGGAAGCCCTTAACTTACTTTTGAATGACATTTTACAGCCTGTGTGTTCGACAGAAGTTCAGAAGCGCCAAAAAAGCCTTAGGAAACAGACTCCATTTAAAATTAGAATTGTCATTTGCTTCACTCCTGACTGTCAATATCTCAGTTAACCTAAATAGCAACACCAAACCCACAAAAGGCCATCTGAAACAGGTGCAGATATAAAGTTGTTTTAGGGATGACTTACTTCTGATACTTTATATTTAGAAAACATCTTGCTGGCTACAAAGAGTTTTTTTAGATCTGTTTAAACGTTTAGTTCACCTTTATTCATTCGACAAATTTATTGAGCACCCACTATATGCCAGACAAGATCTTGAATAGCGGGCATATAGAGATAAGTCTTGTGCTTATAGGTTGTACATTCTAATAGCCTACATGCTTGTATCTGAAAGGAGGGTGTTTTACAGATGGGAGAATGGAGGCAAGGAAACTTGTCCAAGATGGCAGCCAGTAAATTTCAAACCTGGATTTTTATCCAAAATCCTTTTTAAATTCATTGAGTTTTTCCCATCAAATTAGTAAAATGAAGACTACTCCGCGTGGCTAAGGATGCTTTTTCATCTTTACTTCATTTCATGTGTCCTAGATGAGCCCTCTGCCCCCACAGAACCAAGGGGCTAGTGATTTCCTGAACTTTCCAGTCACATGTGCAGCAGTGCAGCTCTGATCAGCCATCCTCTCCCCTTTCTGCTTCTTGTTTGCCCCAACAAATCAGTCTGGACCACACTTCCCCAACCTTAGTCCAAATCCTCCATGGTTCTTTGTGTAATCCACAATGCACTCCTCCACATTCTGGCTTCTTATCCCAGTTACTGTCTGTTTAGTCAAGTACTGTTTAAGTTTTAAAACATAAATGCCTGTTTAGCTCTACTTTAAGTTATCCTCAAGCAAAGGCTTAAAGGACATTTGTAGAATGATTGAATGATGATTGATGTGTCAGCATGATTTGTAAGTGAAAAGAAGAGGAAATGGAGGCCACGTTTTAGATTCAAAACTACTGAAATCCCCTTGAGAGTAATAGGAAAAGGTGGTCTCAGACATCTGCATCTCAGGACAGTGAAAATTCTGCTCTAAAAATTTGAAAATTAAGGGCTGATTTGAATTAAATCACAAATCTTTCTTTAGAAAGTACCCTTTAGGAGTTCTTGCCTTTGTGATTTTTGCATCCATCCGTCATGATTCTCTAACCACACTGCTGTCCGCTAGCACGACCAGCTCTTCTGGTTGTGTGTTATGTCAAAATTCTAGCCATTAAAGGAAGGCTGCTTATGTCCAGGGGCACAAAATTTCCTTAAAGCAAACATCTCTTTTATGAAGGAAGTCTGTGGGTAGGGAGGAATGCCTTTCAGTCTAAGATGTGTCCTTTTCCTATAATGAGCGTACCTACATCAACCCTCAGCTTCCTCCCAGCTTCTCTCACTCTTCTGCAAGTGTATTACGTGTCTGAAGACACGGCATAATGAGGAAGTCTCTTACTTCTCCCCATTGCCATGATAAAACTAGGATAAGAAGCTTAGCAGGAACTGTTTCTTGAGTTCTAGAAAATGGATTCTCTGGGTTGACACTAAAGAGTGTCTTCTCTGTCAGACTATTAAAAAATTCTCTGTCTTCTTTTTTTTTTTTTCAGTTAAGAGGCTAAAGGGATAAGATGGCACTTAATTGGATACCAAAGATTGTATTTAATTTAGCTTCGTTTGCCCGTTTCCCTCTTTGCCGTGTTCCATTGGTGCTCATTAAGTTTGTGGTTAGTGGATGCGTCAGTACGGAGGAAGAGCCAGTCTCCATAAGGTTTGGGAACGTAAACTGGGAGGCAAGCAGGACCTTTCTTCTGCTTGGTCTTTTTATGTGGACCAAAATTCCCGGTATGATGAGAAGCCTTCTTTTGAACTAAGGCACTGATTTGTCAAAGCTCCTATTAAACCATGTATCTGGGACGAGTGTTCAGTCTGTTTTTTTATTAGTCTTTTATCTCCTCTTCTAATTCTGTTGGCAAAGGGCAGAGCCCTGAGGTACTGGGACTCAGGATCCAAAACACTTCTAAACCGAGTAGGGTTTGGCCGTGTTTACCAAAGTGTGGGAACATACCAATGGTGGCATCAGAGATGATTTTAGGGGAGACCCAGATGGGACATTATGTAATACTGAGTTGCTCTGTGTGAAAGTTAGTTCCTTTTCCATTCTCTCTCAGTTCTGATTTCTCTAAGGTCAGAATCTCAAATTGGTGTCAGGATTATCCTTAATGCTTCTCTAACACTGGCTAATCTCTTTTTCTTGGCAAAGCATAGAGAGGCAAGAGCATTTATGCAATTTTTTTACATTTATTCATTATACTATTATTACGTATTCTTTAATGTATATATTATTTTTATTTGTATGGTTACCTGCCATTGATTGCACGTGATAACTCTAGAGGGAAGTTTTCTTTTGAGAAATAAAGTATGTCATCTTAAGAAAATTGTTATTTAAATCATAATCCAAGTTGCAGAGGGACGTGGTAGCAATTACTTGGGTGGCATGAGAAGACTGATGCTTGGGAACCACTGGGGGAGGGAAATGATTGAGAAATGCCATTGCCAAATGCCTCCTCTAGCCAGACGAGCCGCAGGCTGGCACACAAGGCACGGTGGTGGCTTCTAGATGTAGAGCTGGAGGCTGTATTGGAAGCAGGGTAGGAAAGGCGAGGAAAGAACCCTATGCGGCTTGTAACATGGAGGGCATCTTCTCTCCAAAGTGGCAGTGTGGCAAAGCCCAGTTTTTCCCACACTGGTGCTTTTCTTGCCAAAGAAGTTAAGAAGCTCTTCTCCAGGGGGAGGAATAACTGCCCTATTGACTATAACGCGCATCCCCGTTTTAGGTCCGATTCTCAATCTCACTTGGTCATGGGTTGCTTTTGTCACTATGGCCTGATAAAAATGCTCTTCTGAAAAAGAGCTGTTTGGAAAGAATTCAGACTTTACAGCCACACAGCATCATACTTTGTATAAATTACAATGATTTATTCTCCTTTCCTCTTTCATCTCATTTTCCTCCGTTTTTATAACAGCTGAGTAAGCATGCACTCTCGGTTTATTTTTTCACGTTCGTGCCTATGCATTTTCCAAGTAGGGCTGCATTAGGAATATCCGATTAGTTAACACGATGATATTGTTAACTGCCTGTCTGAGATTTTGTGAGCCCTCGGTGGAGCTCATATGCCCTTTGAATGACCACAGAAGCACCGCCGCTCCAACTCCCGAAGTGGGAATCAGGTTCATTTCCCACATGCAATAATTTAGGGATAACCCAACCAGAGAGAAACCGTCTTAGTTCATCAGTGCGCTCACTCCAAGGGCAGCTGGGCAATTCTTTCCCGAGACATCTGTCTGATCAGGATCTGATCCAGAACATTTCTGAGCGTAAGTTCATTTTATAACTTTACGATTTTCCTCCCTCCTGCTTTCTTTCTAACAGCCTCACTTTTCTATTTCATTTCCCAATCCTGAACGTGAGAGTTGGGAGAGCCCCTTTTTATGGAGTGGATGCTAAAGTGCTCTGTTAGGCCGTATATTTATTAACTGGAGTGAAATGGCTTTTCACAGCCAGGCAACCTTCCTAGCCTCCTTGCTACCTCTATATTTAAGAAAGTCACTCCTTGCATTGTGCTGGACAATGGCTCTGTGTCAACCAGTAAGGAAAGAGAGAGAAGGCTTCCCTGGTGGCGCAGTGGTTGAGAATCTGCCTGCCGATGCAGGGGACACGGGTTCGAGCCCTGGTCTGGGAAGATCCCACATGCCGCGGAGCAACTAGGCCCGTGAACCACAACTGCTGAGCCTGTGCGTCTGGAGCCTGTGCTCCGCAACAAGAGAGGCCACGACAGTGAGAGGCCCGCGCACCGCGATGAAGAGCGGCCCCCGCTTGCCACAACTAGAGAAAGCCCTCGCACAGAAACGAAGACCCAACACAGCCAAAAATAAAAATAAATTAATTAAAAAGAAGGCTCAACATTAAAAAAAAAGAGAGAGAGAGAGAATGTGGGGGGCTGCAGGGGAGCCTTGACACAGCTAATGAGTGCATTTCCGGTTCTCATTATCCACAGGTGTTCCGTGGCTTTCATGTGTCTGCTGCGCGTCTCTCTGTTCACTCAGTTTGCTATTACTAACATGTGGGTTGCCTTTGATGGAGGATGTATTTATTTTCTGTATCGAAATTTTACTTGTGTTTATGCCTGAGATCCAATCTGGAATAGCTTTGGGGGCGGGGGTGGGAGGAGAAGGAGAAATAGGGAAGAGAGTGTGTGTGTGTGTGTGCATGTGTGTGCGCGTGCGCGTGTGTGTTACCATCTCAAGGCACCCCTAACAGAGATGCCAGGCTGTCAGATGGTCCCCTCCAAGAGGTGCTCTCTGCTGGATTAGCTTTAGCAGGAAGATTCCCTTGTGTGACATGTAACTTTGGTGTATCTAGTTGCATCTCTTGCCACCAGCATACCTGTCAGATGTGATCAGAGGGTTTGCAGCTAGTCCCATTCCATTTTCAGATAATTTATTTTACTTTTTCTCTTTTTCTTCCTCTGAGTTAGGATTTGGCAGTTGTATGTGCCGGGAAAGTGCAGGAGGATAGCCCAGCACCACTCTGTTGTTCCTCAGTGGCCGCTTTTGGACGTTTGTTTTCATATATATTCACAATTTGAGAATGAATACAAATATACATTCCATTAAGGAAAACCTCTGATCTCTGGTTCTATAGCAGCTTGGTTAGATAAGATCACAGATTTCGTGGACGCTCCCTCTTCTTCCTGGAGACGGCACATTTGTGCCATTGTTGGTCACCACAGAGCTTGATAGCGGCTGGCTGGAGATGCGACCACCACAGTGGAGAAGCAAGGGTTAGGTGGCCTGGGTTGATAAAAGTTTCTGCTCCCCAACCCTGATAATACAGCTGGTGGAGGACGGCTTTTGTGTCTTTCTCAGTGGAAAGAAGAAGGTTTGCTACTCAGCAGGCAAAAGCAATATTTCATCTCTTGTAAAAGAGTTGCAAAATGCCATATATGTCCAGAGAGACTATCATGGCTTTATTTGTGTTCTTCATTATTTGCCTGGTTGTGTTCAAACTGGAAACTCTTACTGTAATTAAGCAATGCTTTTATTTATATTGGAAAGTATGTACATTGTTTGCCTTCTGGCATTCCCTGCAGTACCCTTGGAAGAGTTGCAGAGTCTCTTGTCTAAAATTAAAGACCAATAACACGACACTCAATTCTTTGGAGGTGGTATGAGATGCAGTTTCTCTGAGCTTAAGAGGAGATTTTCCAAAGGTTTTCATGGCTTGCAAAAAAATAAACAAGCAGATAGCATTCTCTATACCTACGGCCTTTCTGAGGAGTGGCTGCAGGTGCTGTAGAGGTGATACTGTAAGGCCTGTGGACTTACCAGACCACTTCAGAGATTGTCTTTTTAAGACAAACCATATACAAGAAAATATTGGAAAGAACCGTAAAATGGTATATGCTTTTGTACTAGGGAAGAGGAAAACAGGGATTTGTCAGAAGACAAGACAATCCTTCACAGTTTTCTAAAATAAGATGGTATTATTGACTGATGCCACCAATTTTTCCCCCTAAAGTAAGATATCTTTTCTTTTCCCCACTAGCACCCTCATCCATTGCTTTGGTCCAGGCTAAAGAAGTTACAAGATACAGTGTTGCTCTGGCTTGGCTGGAACCAGACCGGCCCAATGGGGTGATCTTGGAGTATGAAGTCAAGTATTATGAGAAGGTATTACTTGAATAAGCAAGGTTCTTCTCCTTTCTTCCCCCCAACCCCCCTTTCCTTCCCTCCTTCCTTCCTTCTTTTCCTTCTCTCTATAGTTTTGGTCAGTTATAAGTCCTGGAATACTAGGAAATCTCAAAACCAAATGCATTTTGCTTCCCAATCAAATCCAATTATGAATTTTATGTATTAAGTTGCTAATCTTAAAAAAGAGAAAAAACACATTATGTTCTAATATAACTGTATTTTTTCTTTCTAGTCCTGCAAATCAAGATAGCTAAGCTAAGAATGTCTTATCTATAAACCTTCTATCAGGAAGAGTGAATCATAAAAGTTGAAATAATGATCTGTTTAAGTAGATCGCTGCTATTCAGAATCAAGGTGTGGATTTTGATGACTTTTAATAGAAAATCAAGGAAAGAAAATTACATTCTTCAGCCTCTTAAAGTTATAGAAAGACATCATGTTTTACAAATAACTTGTCTCTTAAAGGACAGCATTCTGAAGAGAGTTATTTGCATTCAAGGTTGTCTAGAAAATGAACAATTGTCTCTTTCTTTTTAAAGGTAATCACTTATTGGCTTCCTTATTAAAAGCAGAAAGGGGACAGGATTTTTTTTTTTTTTGAAACCAGATTATAACATTTTTGACATTTTCTAGAATGGAAAATAGAAAAAGAAAAGGGACCTTCTTGCAGTAGTTATTTCTGTGAAATTGCTGGGTGTGGAGTGAGAAAAGCCATCAACCATCATCTAATGTTCTTTTCAAAAAAAAGATTACGGGTAAAGATCTGGATATGGTCAGTGTCAATAGCGATCATACCTGAACTCCACATTTCTTTCAACATCTAAGTAACAATAGTACTTCTAACATTGAACTGAATATAGTGTTTAGAGTTTATCAGTCTCCATTTACTTTCAACCTCTGAATGGACTGGCTTGGCTGCCTTAATACTGTATCGGAGTAAGTGGGAGATTTATTTTGCCACCTTCCCTAATTTTATCCTCTCGTAATGTAGGATCAGAATGAACGAAGCTATCGGATCGTTAGGACGGCTGCCAGGAACACGGATATCAAAGGCCTGAACCCTCTGACTTCCTATGTTTTCCACGTCCGAGCCAGGACAGCAGCTGGCTACGGAGATTTCAGCGAGCCCCTGGAGGTCACAACCAACACAGGTAACGAGTTCTGAGATTCTTTGTACAATCCAGGGCAAATCCCATTATGGTGAACGAAGAGGCTATACAGATTTTTGGTTAGGCAAACATTTTGTTGCAAAGGCTATTGCTTGAAACTAGATAACCAGTGTCCGTAACTTAGCACACCTCTTGCTATTTAGAGAAGAACATTTTTCATAACGGTATCTGATCTGTCTTTTCATATGATTGAAAAATGTCTATCTTTCTCCTGTGTTGAGCCTTCCGTAAACCATGAAAACTGGGATGGCCAAACTGACTAATGGACAGTTGCATAACTATCTTACATTAAGCTAAGGAGTTTTCTCCCTGGGAAGATTAGAGAAGGTACCAATTTTTTTTTTTTTTCTCTCCTATGTATTTCTAGGAATCTGTTCAAATCAAGTCAGATCAGTTTTTTTAAAAGCCCCTCTAGACAACTACATCAATCTTTCAACATTGTGAGTTGGACCAACTGGATGATTGAATCAAAATGTTAATAGAGGGCATACCTATGAATAAGCAATTTACATAAGACATCTCCCCTCCATAATTAACAAACCAAAATTGAGCCTACTGGATAAGGAGCTGGTGGGGCAGAATTTCCTACATTAATTCTAGAAAGTAATTTTATTCACAAATTATTAAATAGAATATGAATGAAAAAAGAAAGAAAGTACTCTAGAATAAAATCTGAAGGGGTTTGACATCCTTTGTGATTATCCTGGAAGGCTTCAAGGAGGAAGTGGCTTTTGAGCTGGGCAATAATAGACAGGTTTTTTATAGATGGGGTGTGAGGATGCAGTGGAGAGGTCATTCAAAACTGCTTGTCCTTTTGGCAATTTCCAGGTGTCTTTCTCACTAAGGAATTCATCAGATCCTTAAGTAAGAGTTTGGGCTGAGACTAGAAAGGAAGAGAAGAAAAAGCAATGAGTGGAAATGTTTACCATAGGATTTAATAAGAGTCTTCTGGTTGGAGTTCTTCATACAATTATAAAAAAGAATGTCTTTGTCTCATTAAGGCTGTCTTAGAAGATGCTGTTGTGTGAATACTTAACGTAGAGCAAAATAGGCTGTGAGCATTTCAAATGGCTTCAGAGAGTTGAAACTTGTGACAGTCAGAAGTTCTAGCGCTTAGGACCTTGCCCAAGGTGATCCTTGTGTAACTGTCTTTGCCAGTGCCTTCCCGGATCATTGGAGACGGGGCCAACTCCACCGTCCTGCTGGTCTCCGTCTCCGGCAGCGCGGTGCTCGTGGTTATTCTCATCGCCGCTTTTGTCATCAGCAGGAGGTAAGCACTTAAGCCACTCACTGCCCCTGACCCCCTTCCCAGTTTTTATGAGGGAGCTTTTTGTCTCCTCCACACAAAGCTGAGGCTTTTGATTAGCATCATAAACATGGCATTTGCAGCACAAACTCCCTCCTCTTTGCTTTGATCTCCCCACCCCGCTGCTAGAGCTTCCGGCTGGACCCTGGTGGCAGCCCTCACCACTGAGAGTCCTGGAAAGACCCAACTGATTGCAGGAAACTAAGCTGAAAAGCAGACCATCGGGAACTTTCTAGATATTCTAGGCTGTAAGGTGTTACATTTATACCTCTCTTAAGCCTGAACTGACTGCCAAAGGCCAAAAAAAAAAAAGCCATATAAAACAGACCTCACATTTGAGCTCTATTTGTCAACTGTGTTACTTCACCTCTTTGAGTCATTGTTTCCTTTTTGTAAAATAGGGATAATAAAATATCTGCCTCTAAGAGTTATTGACAGGAGAGTTTTGATAGGCAAAGTAGATCATCTGTCACACAGAGAGTACTTCAACATGATATTCATAACAGTAACCAAAGCAAGGAAGTGGGCATTCCATCTTCCCTTAGGAAAAGCCATCGACATTTCCAGAGAGTATCCTTTGAGCACTTCGTGGGCATGGCATTGTTCTTGGAAATGGATCTAAAACAGCAATTACTTATTCTATGAGAGTTTACACTCTAACTTGATACTTGGAAAACAGTCTAGAAAAGAGAGGCATAGAAAGAGCTTGACAGCATATTCTTTTGTGTGTGTGTGTGTGTGTGTGTGTGTGTGTGTGTGTGTGTGTTACAATAAAACTTTATTTACAAAAACAGGTGGTGAGCTGGATTTGGCTGAGGGCCATACTTTGCCAACCCCTGAGCTTGAAAGCATATTCTTTTGATCCAGTTTTTCTTATTATCATTGCCTCCATCAATTATTAACACTGCCTGGAGCTTCCGGAAGAATGGGGGGGAGGGGGTTTGAGGGGGCAGCTGCTCATCGTCAACGTGTGTCCACATCTAGGTCCTCTTTGTCTCACGTGTGAGAATCTTCCCCTTCTCCAACCTTTACGCCCCCACCCCCACCCCCCATGCCATCAACTGTTTTACAAGATGGGGCTTTTAAGAAAAAAGCAGAACCCGGGCATGTCAAAATGATCCTCTTAAATATAAATCTTTTCATGTCATAGAAGAGGAAACTGATACTCAGAAAGCTATAGTCCTTGTCTGGAGTCACTATATTGCTTTAGTGGTAGAT
Source organism: Pseudorca crassidens (assembly GCF_039906515.1). Taxonomy (NCBI): domain Eukaryota; kingdom Metazoa; phylum Chordata; class Mammalia; order Artiodactyla; family Delphinidae; genus Pseudorca; species Pseudorca crassidens. Next base: position 16,630,405 of record NC_090301.1, read on the forward strand.
CTGTTACTGGACCCCCAGTAGCCGTGCTTGGATCTCAGGCCACTGTCTGTTGCACTGTCTTTTCCTGGCTCATCAGTTGATGAGCTTATTGATGTCACAGCATAGCCTCTGGCTATTTCCACTGACCTGGGCAAACCACCATGATTTTCTCTCACTTTGTGGTACATTATAATTAAGGTGATGACCATATATCTTAGTTTGCCTGGATGGTTTCAGTTGTCACCCGTATTTATTAATATCATGTCTCTGCTCTCACTCTGCAGAATGTCCTGGTATATAGAGATCAATCATGATCCCTCTCGCACAGTACAGCACAACTCCTTATTGTGTGTGGGCACCTCCATTTGTCATCGTGTGTGTTCTTTTTGGTGCAAAGTCTGTTTGATTAGAGCAGTGAATTTCGTCTTGAAGGAGTTAAACCCACCACAAACACTCACCCCTGTTGCTGTAATACACACACACAAACATACATCTAGACATGCCCACTGTACCCTATATAATAGTACAGCTCAGGCTTCGGAAACTTCAACTTGGCCTGAACAGAACCTGAATTCCCAGAGTTCTTTCCTTTCCTGGCGTTTGATTTTGGAAGTCAATCAGGATGGACCTCTTTCTTATTCATCGTCATTTGACTTTGTGCCTGTACACATGCCAGGCTCATAAACACATGGAAACTATAGGCATTCATCTATATCCATCTGATAGCCAAGAGGAGGGAGTGGGATGAGGATTGTATAGAAATTACATGGGCTTTTGCTTTCGTTATTACGTATTTCTGCATTTGAAATTTTTACAGTGTATTATAAACAACTTGTGTCATCAGAAAATAAAGTTGTTGAAAAGTCTAAAACTAAGGAAAAAATTATTAATAACTGCCACTGCAAGAAATCTGTGACTGAAATCCAGTACCCCAGAATGTTCAGAACCATTTGAGAGAACGCTTGTTCACAGAAAGTGGGTCTCGTCTCGAATCTCAACCAGGATATTGGTTGGAAGAATTCTCTAGTTGTAGTCTGGCTTTCCTTTAGAGTTACTGTTTTTGTTTATTTTTTGTATTTTAAGTTGTCCTAAATACAGCAGTCAGACAGGAGTAATTAGAAATAAGTCACCTCGTTTTAAGTTTTTTTTCAGATTTTTTTTTGACAAAAGAAAAAAGAAAAGCAGATGAAAATGTAATACAGGAAGACAAGTTTATTAAAAGCTGTAGCTATAGAAAATAGCATCGCAAGCTTGATGACTTAATTTCCTTTCTGCTTTTTTTTATTGATCACTTTATTATATAAGGCAGGATTGATCGGATTTCCAATTATGAGTCCCCACCTTAGAGAACTGTGCCTGTCAAGTTACCCAGCCATGATCTTGTCCCTTCTCCCCCATTAAAAAAAAAAAATGTTACTTCCCAAGGCTGATAAACACTGCTTGGTGATTGGTCCTCAATGGATCACTTCTTAGAAAATGAAATGTCAACCCCTTGGCCTCCTATTGATTCTTCTTTAGTGTCGGACATAAAGCTGTCACGGAAAGGCTGCCTGGAGCCAGGTAGCTGACAGGCTTTGCAGCGGCCGATGCACACTCAGCTGATTCTTCTCCGCAAGCAGGTTGTGTGCTCTGTCATAACGGACCGCAGATGTTTAAATGGGACAAGAACAGGTGAGAAGAGAAGAGACAGGTAGTGCAGACAAAAGTCTGGTCCATGCTTTTAGTGAGAGTACAAATGAAAGATGGTAAATGGTACCCCTAAAATCATCTCACCACCCTGCAGCCAGCCATCTGGAAGAGCGACAGATGAAACATCCTAGCCTGGAAAATGATGCGGCTGCTTCTTGCCTCTTAGAGCCATGGGTAGTCGATGGCAGAATGGATGCGAGGGACGGACCCCTTATAGGGTGATTCCCTACACTGCTGATGACATGGGAGATTGTTTTAAGAGGTAGATGGGCAGAGATCCACACAGTGAGAAGAGTTTCAGTCCTTCCTATTACTTCAAAGGACAATCTGTTTGCTAATTTGTCATTTAAGAAAGAGGAAATGCCCTCAGGCTCACAGCTAGTCTCTTGCTGGATTTTTTTTTTTTTACAGCAATTGTTTATTTTATTATATTTACTTTATATGGAGAAATATGAGCTTTAGGCAAGTCAGAGTCATCTTTAATTTTTCCAATGAGAAGATCCACTTTTTTCTTTTGACCAGCTTGGAAGTGTAAACATTTGGGGATCTCAGTGAAAGAATGAAATACCTAAATTTATACATTTTATTTATATATTTAAAATAATCTACAGAATACATTGACTTAGATTTATTATATGTTTTTACCATCCACATTATGTTGAGGAAATTAACTTACATTTTTTATAGGCATCTTTGATCAGTGTCTTCCCGTGTCACTTATCACATACGTTATAATTTAAGGATTCTGTCAGCTTTTCAGAGAATGTAATTGTGCCTGCCATCTGGGTGGTTTAAGGTACAGCATTTCTTGTATTTATGGAATGCTGTCTCTAGAAGTCTTCCTAAACTGCACATGCACATTCTGTTGGCACCATTGCCTTCTACTCCTGTAGGTACACATTTGTGATCTCCACGGTGTGACCACTTTATTGCTTTTGAAAGTGATTTTTGACTGTTAACAATGACATCCTAAAATGCAATGATAAGGTCATAACCTCAGGACTAACGAACTTAGTGATCAACTGTGTTAAATTTCTCTGACAACTACCTCCCCCTTTTATATGAATGATTTTTTCAGTTTACCTCCAAGCATCCTAAATAGTATTCATTCAGGTTGCTTTGGGCCAGTGTGTCTTCCCCAAATAGTATTTTATTGTTCAGTATGTATGAGAAACACTTTTAAGAAAGAATTAGAATGCAAGATGAGTTCCTCTTTTCTAAAGGACAGTTGGTGACCAGAGACAAGTACTGCCTGATAGCCAGCCATAGGTGGCGTTTCTACTGACCTTCTGATGATCTCCGGTGCTGCCGGGTTTCCATTTATGTTAGGGTTATAAAGTACCCCTTTTACCTGAATTAAAGAAGGGAATTAATTGATTTTAAGAAAAAAATGAAATGGCTATGGCAAAATTTGTGAAGGAGGTACACATACGGCTCAGGGTAGGAAACTACGGGCATCTTGTATATTAGGAACTTGAGGCCTAGAGAGGAGGTTAAACCGTTAGCTGCACAGGGTCATACAGCTAGTTAGTTGCCTGATCAGGACAGAAGTCCATCTCTCCTGACTTCCAGTACTGGCCTAGATAGATTATTTTAATGTCTTCTGGACTGAAAACATTGACGTACATCAAAAGTTAGCATTGACAACTGTAGCAAACCAGAGCTTCAGGAGTCTCCTTCACGATGTACCATTTGTGATGTGTGATTTGATGTGTAATCTAACACATGCTGTAAGGTCAGACCTTGCACGTTAGTTTTATCTTCTTTGCAAGGTTACGATTTTCCACTTTGGAGCTGAAACTGTTCCCATAATGCTAAAACAGTCACCATTCAGACTCTATCTTCCCCAGTGTCCTAATTGTAATATTATGGTCACATAAGAATGAATACACTTAAATGTTAGCCTAAATTGGCTCTGATGAAGTCGTGTAAATTCCTACAATTCGTTGGCTGATGGTACTGCGGGAACATTTCTAAACAACCTGTGTGCCCTCGTGTGGTTCAGTTCCACCCATGTCAAAATGTTGCTCATGAAGAACATGTAGCCATCATTGGGTGCAAGAACAATGACAGCTTAAGGAAGGGGAGAAAGAAGAATAGCTTCGATGCATCTGTATAGGTGATGCCATTAAACGCTGGAAAGTGTCCTCCCGGAGCTATGCTAGTTATTACATTGCTTTATCTTCTTTAATCTGCACTTTAGCTGAATAAATTACTTACCTTTTGCTAATTCGTTTTGGAACAGTGAACCCCATCAATCAAACCCATCGACTTGCTCGGGGAAGTCAGTATTTTACTAAAAGTGGGGTGCGTGCTGGGCCCTGTCACACTTCGCTCCACTATTTTGTTGGTTTTATCGGGTAGTCAAGGTGCCAGGAACAACACATTGGTTGGGAGGGCAGGGCTGGGGTCTCATGCTGTCCCTGGACAATGTCTGTTAATACCCTGATTCCGCCTCCCTTTGACAGAGGCGAGCTTAGTCACAGGCTTTCAAAGTTTCACCTGCAGAGGAGTCTCTTTACCTCCTGCAGTTAAGAGGTTCCATGTTTCCTTCGGGAGCATTCACTCACAAACCACTCCCCTCCTTCCCCCCTTTTTGTAATCAGCTTGCCCACGTCTCAATAATTAGAAAATCTTCCACAAAGGTTTCCTTCTGTCCTTCAGGTGATCTGCCTTGGATGTCAATTTAGCACTCTTTTAGGCGATGTGGTTTCCTCTGGTCTGGCTGACCCAACGATAAGCTTCCATAGGCTTTCTTTCTCTGGACAATAACGAACACATTGTCCCACCCTGAGCCTAAGGAGAAAGGGTCATCAGGTGACAAAGGTAGAGCAGGACTCAGGCTTTTTAGTTTTAAGGGTATTATTAAGTAGCTAATAGGCTACAATTAGCTTTTGAACAGTAATCCCTGTGTTTCTTTGTCAGCATTCCCTGTACTCTACTGGGGTCTTCTCCTCCAAGTAACACTCCAAGTAAAGTTTCTTGATAGGGAGGGTGGGAGGGAGGGAGACGCAAGAGGGAAGAGATATGGGAACATAAGTATATGTATAACTGATTCACTTTGTTATAAAGCAGAAACTAACACACCATTGTAAAGCAATTATACTCCAATAAAGATGTAAAAAAAATTATAATAATAACACCTTCTACCAGAAAAGCTGTCCTTCAGAGTTGAAGGAGAGAGAAAGAGTTTTCCAGACAAGCAAAAGCTAATGGAGCTCATCACCACTAGACTGGCCTTACAAGAAATGTTAAAAGGACTTATTTAAGCTGAAACAAGAGGGTGTTAATTAGTTGCAGGAAAACATATGAAAGTATAAATCTCACTGGTAAAGGTAAATATGCAGTAAAAATCAGAATAATTTAAAGTTGTAAGGTTAATTACTTGCAAAACTTGTATGAAGATTAAAAGACATGAGTAGTAAAAACAGCTATAACTACAATAGTTTGCTGAGATACACAAGATAAAAAGATGTAAATTGTGACATCAAAAACATAAAACAGGGCTTCCCTGGTGGCGCAGTGGTTGAGAGTCCGCCTGCCGATGCAGGGGACACGGGTTCGTGCCCTAGTCCGGGAAGATCCCACATACTGCGGGAGTGGCTGGGCCCGTGAGCCATGGCCACTGAGCCTGCGCGTCCGGAGCCTGTGCTCCGCAACGGGAGAGGCCACAACAGTGAGAGACCCGTGTACCGCAAAAAAAAACATAAAACATGGCGGCGAGGGAATAAAAATAGAGAGTTTTATATAAAAAAAAAAATACACCTCCTAATTTACTTCCTCCTTCTATGTTCGGAAGCCTGAGGAGGGGGTGGGCAGGTCAGCCTTGTAATGTCCCTGCTATTTTACCTCTCCTCTGGCTTTGCACAGATTTCATGAATATGTTGATGGAAAATGGCACTCCTGGGCTGCTTGAGGCTGCCCCTTTCTTTTGGTATCTACAAGGGTCTTTTGTTTGTTTGTTTGTTTTTGCGGTACGCGGGCCTCTCACTGTTGTGGCCTCTCCCCTTGCGGAGCACAGGCTCCGGACGCGCAGGCTCATCGGCCATGGCTCACGGGCCCAGCCGCTCCGCGGCATGTGGGATCTTCACGGACCGGGGCACGAACCCGCGTCCCCTGCATTGGCAGGTGTACTCTCAACCACTGCGCCACCAGGGAAGCCCTCTACAAGGGTTTTTGATGAACTCTCTGAAGTTTAAAGTTGGGACAAAAGCTTCCCTGCTCGATGCATTTTTTCTTCTTTGAAGGAAAGAAATTCAAATCAGTATTAGAGATCTAAAGTGGTTTAAAATATATACTTGTAATTTTAGATAATGCTTCTAGGAGCTCTGATAAGATACAATCTCCCGGGCTGGCAGGACCCTATCACACCCTTGGGACCTAGGCACGCATTTCCCTGACATAAAATGCTATTTTCATAGTCCCTGACCTAACACTCTTATATTTCCTTTAAAAGGAGAGGGGAGGGGGAGTTTTGGAGGGGACTACATCTTTCATACAAATGTTTGGTTTCAGGATGTTTAAACCTGTTTAGCTTCTTTGATGAAGCAATGGATTTTGAGAGCAAGTGGAATCCAATTTAAGTAGATTTACTGATATAAAATGTACTATGACTTATAATTAACTCTCACCAGCTATCATCATATAACTTCATCCATGCTGGGAGAGGCATGTGAGGTAGTGAGCTAGATGGGGCAGACACACTCCTGTATTTGCTAGGAGGGTCGTGGGTAAATGACTTGCCCTCCTGCCTCCATGTTCTCATCTGTACAATGGGACTGAACATGTGTCTGTCTGCCTGATTGCTTTCATAGGGTTGTTGAGAAGATGCCATGAAATGTTATATGGGAAGGCTCTTTTAAAAGTTAAATACAAAGTAAAAATGCAAGCTATTATTTGGGACTGAATGACTCGCACTTTGAAGTGAACTCTAGTGACTGAGGTCTCTGTTTACTGAGCTGGTTCCTGCTTTGCAAACAGTTAGGGGAAGAGATAATATATGTGATGAGAGCACTTTGAAAAGTTAAATGCAGTGTAAAAATGCCAAGTATTATTATTTGCAAGGGAATTATACACACAGGAACATCTGTAGGCTCTGAGGTCTGACTGCAGAGCTGGTTCCTGCGTTGCTGACAATTAGGAGAGGAATGTGGGTGAAGGGCTGGGACACGTGACTGTGACTGGGCTGCTCTCTGGTGGCACTGCGTGGCCCTCTCTCTTTTCCATGACCATCCTGCCCTTCTTGACTTGTTCAAAGTGCAGGGGTTCAGGTTATCAGATTCAGACAGGATCACACTGCTGCGACCCCCTGTGGCCACCAGGGACTCTTGTCACCACAGAGCCTGTTTCCTCACATATAAGAGTCTTGACGGACCTCATCTTTAAAGCTCTAAGAAAATTACAAGATGATTATAAAGTGCAATATAAACTTGACATTTTTGACAGAAACATACATGTACATATTTTATTCACTAATATGGTCTCATCTTCCAACTTTACAGAGTTCTAATATGGACTGAGTTGATTTTCCAATTGAACATACATACACATAGACACATATATATGTGTCTATGTATAATGTATCAAGATGACTGATTCAAGAATTATATATAGTCAAGCTTTCTTTTTCCCAAGACTTTTTGTAACCAAGCCTGATCTCACTCCTATGGGACACTGAGAGCAGAAGGCCAACTGTAGGACCATACACTGTTTTTTGGAGAAAAGAATTAGGCGACAAATGGAAACTTGTTTTTTGTTTTGTTTTGTTTTTATTTGGTTGCTTGGGGTCTTAATTGCGGGATCTTCGTTGTGGCCCGTGGGGGGTCAGTAGTTGCAGCACGCGGGCTCTAGAGCACACAGGTTTAGTTGCCCCACAGCATGTGGGATCTTAGTTCCCTGACCAGGGATCGAACCCAAGTCCCCTGCATTGGAAGGCAGATTCTTAACCACTGGGCCGCCAGGGAAGTCCCGGATCCTTATTTTTACTGCTGCAAGTTTTCTACAAACTCTGTTTACCTTTTAAATTGTCGTTAATCATTTAGGAATTTGTATGCAGCAGCTGAAGCCAATAACCACAAAACTATTGTTTTAAGAATATCATATAATAGGATAATGAGTTTTTTTTGTGGTGAAAGCAACAGGGCTTACTATTACTTATCACATACTGACTACGATTGCCTTTGATGTATGCAGAATTCACCTAGGGAAACTTATTTTAATTCAGAATATGTATGTGGGGAAATTAGCCAGTAAACTTCTAATCTATTTTCAATACAATAAATTTCTCCTGGGGATTTAAAATTATAATTGTATTATAAAATATTTGCTGTATCACCTCAGTTTAATACTGTGGTTACGAGCAGAGACTCTGGACTCTGCGGTGACAAGTTACTTACCCTGTTATTTCACCTCCCATAAACCTTAGTTTTCTCATCTGTGAAATGTGCATTACATATCTGCCTGACTTATATTATGGTAGTAAAGAACTTGTGGTTTACAGATTTTGAAAATATTGTTTTTTATCTTTTAATAGACGGAGTAAATACAGTAAAGCGAAACAAGAAGCAGACGAAGAGAAACATTTGAACCAAGGTACAGAAAACTGGATTGAAAATAATTTTATTTTTAGAGCATGTCTCGTGTTTTCGGTTTAGAAATGTCTAAATAATATTCACATGGCTATTAATATTATATTCCTTTCATGAAATTATCCAAATAATGTACTTCAGGGTTTCAAACTGAAATAGGTGATTGGTATTTTTTTTTAAGTGAAATTAAAGATGGAGGTTGGGTAATTTCCTTAGATGCTTCTTTTTCCTTATCTTATCCTCCAACCTGAAAAAGTATTGGTCTAGCTGGCTCATTTTTGTAGCTGGGTGGCAAGATTTAGAAGGTCACAATTTTTCTCTTATTATAAGGTAAACATTTTGGAGACAGTAGAATAAGAAATAGAACACACCACAGAATATGTGCTGTGGAATTCAGGACTATCAATATTTCTTTAGTGGATTTTCATTATTTTGATATTCCAAGTGGAGTCAAAGACTGAATTCAAAGAATCGGCTCTGAATGACTTGAGCAAGATAGAAAACTCTGGAATGGACAGTGGTTGGTGTCTCTCCAGGAGTTCTGTCCACGAGAACTTTCTGAGGTGATGGCAGTGGTCTTTATCTGCACCATCTAATGCATTAGCCAAGGGGCCACAAGCACCACTGAATACTTGAAAAGTAGTGAGAATGAGGAAGTGAATTTTAAATTTTATTTAATTTTAACTGATTTATATCTAAATAACACCGAGTGGTTAATAGCTACCTTATTAGTACAGGGAGGTAGAAGGGCTGGAAGAATAATCCTGAGAAAGGTTTTCTTGGCTAGAGCATGTGAAGTGATGAAGGGTCATGGAGTGTCTGATAATTTTCCATTTGTTCATCTTGTTTCCTTTCTAAAATCACACTTTCTCATTTGCATGTGGTATATATTTTTAAAAACAAAAATGATGCATTTTTTTGAGATGAGGACAAAACTGACAGTCTTGGAAAATCAAAGGGTTTGAGCCAACCGGTATCCTACACCTCTCAGCGCCCCAAAGCCCCAAGAGCTCGAGCAGGGAGAGGCGGGGTGTAAATGCCAGTGGCAAGTTCCCAGTAATCTCTATTTTTTTTTTTTTTTTTTTTTGCGTTACACGGGCCTCTCACTGTTGTGGCCTCTCCCGTTGCGGAGCACAGGCTCCGGACGCGCAGGCTCAGCGGCCATGGCTCACGGGCCCAGCTGCTCCGCGGCATGTGGAATCTTCCCGGACCGGGGCACGAACCCGTGTCCCCTGCATCAGCAGGCAGACTCTCAACCACTGCGCCACCAGGGAAGCCCCCCAGTAATCTCTAATGCATCTTGTCCTGGACATCTCTGGCTGCCCCAGAGCTCACATTCCAAATTCAGTTTACCAGTGACTATGGGGTGTGGCCGAATTACCCTTCTTAGTATTTAAACCATTGATTCGCCAAAGCTTCCAGGTGAAATTCAATGTCTTTTCTTACAGCACTTTCTTTCCAAAACAGAATAAAAGTGGAACTCCAATACAGAGTTTGTATTTTCAAATCAAATAGCAGATACTATCCCTCTCGTCCACTTAACCTAGGTTTAATCTTAGTTTGTTAATTGTTGTCAATTGTTGGTCCAGATATGAGGCAAAAGATGATATCTTGTATCACAGGTCATTTGAGAAAGTTTCTATCATCTTCCCTAAGGGAAGAAAGCTGGAGATGGTGGGTAGGATGTGAGCAACTGATTGGGACAACAATATTTATTTAATTTTAAATTGTGTTTAGTTTTTTTTCATTGTTGAATTTTATTTTATTTATTTTTTTATACAGCAGGTTCTTATTAGTTATCCATTTTATACATATTAGTGTATACATGTCAATCCCAATCTCCCAATTCATCCCACCACCACCACCCCCACTCCCCTCACCACTTTCCCCCCTTGGTGTCCATACGTTTGTTCTCTACAACCATGTCTCAATTTCTGCCCTGCAAACCAGTTCATCTGTACCATTTTTCTAGGTTCCACCTATATATGTTAATATGCGATATTTGTTTTTCTCTTTCTGACTTACTTCACTCTGTATGACAGTCTCTAGATTCATCCACGTCTCTGCAAATGACCCATTTTCGTTCCTTTTTATGGCTGAGTAATATTCCATTGTATATATGTACCATATCTTCTTTACCCATTCGTCTGTCGATGGGCATTTAGGTTGCTTCCATGACCTGGCTATTGTAAATAGTGCTGCAATGAACACTGGGGTGCATGTGTCTTTTTGAATTATGGTTTTCTCAGGGTATATGCCCAGTGGTGGGATTGCTGGGTCCTATGGTAATTCTATTTTTAGTTTTTTAAGGAACCTCCATACTGTTCTCCACAGTGGCTTTAGCAATTTACTTTCCCACCAACAGTGCAAGAGGGTTCCCTTTTCTCCACACCCTCTCCAGCATTTGGGACAGCAATATTTAGATAACACATTCCAAATTTCCTTATAGAGACTCTCTTTTCTTCCACGGGATAGGTTGTTTTTAAAATTTCATCCCTGAAGTGTGAAGACATTCCAGGAGCTCAGTAGAGCTACAGCCTCTTAAGTAGCAAACAATTCTTGTTTACCCACTAACGAAACCCGGAGCAAGAATTTAAACATTTTCTTATGTCTACGCTAAGTATTTTTCTCATGCTAAGAAAATTTTTTCTGTGCTGACTATTTTTAGACCCAGAGAACTTCAGTGTATTAGTGGTTCCTGAGAAGTGTTCCACTAACCTTTTGCATGTTTATTACTCAGGTGTTAGAACTTACGTGGATCCCTTTACGTACGAAGATCCCAACCAAGCAGTTCGAGAATTTGCCAAAGAAATCGACGCATCCTGCATTAAGATTGAAAAAGTCATAGGAGTTGGTAAGTGTCTGTGTCTATAAGCCTGTTTTCTTTGTGGATATTAAATATATGTATGTGGATTATATAAATGCATTAGAATGTATTGTATGTGCCTGTATATGTAAATATCTGTGTACCTGAAATTTCCTTGATCTACATAAAACACCAGCACAGTGCCTACTGTATAATAAGCACTCAACAAATGTTAGCTATTGGCTGTTATTCCTTCTCCTTGAACGTGTTTCTGGTTCAGAGTCAGTTCTTTTTCTCTCCCAAAGGTGAATTTGGTGAAGTATGCAGTGGGCGTCTCAAAGTGCCTGGCAAAAGAGAAATCTACGTGGCTATCAAGACATTGAAAGCTGGTTATACAGACAAACAGAGGAGGGACTTCCTGAGTGAGGCCAGCATCATGGGACAGTTTGACCACCCAAATATCATTCACTTGGAAGGCGTTGTCACCAAATGTATGTGCGTCGCTCCCTTTACAAAGCCAAGTTAGAAGTTACTGGCAAATTAAACACACATTTTCTTTCCAGGGAAATGACAGATGGAGCAGACCCACTGATTGCTAATAGGAGGAAATCAGTGCAGGACAAGTCATTAATCTTGTAGTCATTTCTAAATGGGGGTATGGTGTAGGCTGATACCCTATTTCCAAGGCAGCTTGTGTGAGATTTTAGCGAAATTAATATTGCAGATTTTTGGTATGCCTTGCCATCCTTCAAATCTTTGCTAGACCAAACTGATTGTCACAGGATAGGCGCAAGCAGATGGTAAGCAAAATAAATTTTAAGTACTTTTCATATAAAACACAACAAAACCTCACCACACCTTATGTTCGAAGCTTGGGTCCCAGATGCAGGGAGTGCACCTTGGTCATCTGTTATATTGGGGGATTTGCTTGTCTGCTCTGCCTGATTTATGGAGCTGCAGTTGCAGTTCAGCACCTATTTCCAGGAACACCTGGTTGCATCTTCCTTTTTTAGTCCATTAGCATTCGCTCAGCCCGTGAAGCACGCTTCAGTTAAAATCCGACACAGCTCAAAAGATGCATTTTGCGAAGCAGGCCCTGAATACACCTGTAAGACTGGCCAAGACCAACTTGTACAGCACCACATGGACAGGGCAGCTGAAATGGTTACTACTGAAGGTGGCTCTGTTCCAGAAGCCTTAGTACCTATTATAGTTACTACAAGTCAAGGATCTTGTAAGCCTGGGGCTGTGTCTCCAGGACAGCCAAAGAGCCATTTAATTTGATACCAGGTGCCTGGGAAAAGCGTCCTCCATCAACCGGTGCAGCGTGGCTGCCGCAGTGGGTGAAATGGAGGTGTAAACGTTGGATGTTAGGTCTGGGGCAAAGGGGGCAGTAAGACACAAGGGTACACAATCTTTAGGCAGGGAAAATTTGGAAATTACTAAAAAGTGAGAGCAGATATATACTAATTTAGAGGTCCTCAAACTTGAACATACATCAGAATTCTGGAAAACTCATTAAAACACTTTCCTGGGCCTCATCTTCAGAGGTTTGATTTAGTGAGTGGGAGCCCATGAGTTCCCATTTCTGAAGAGCTCAAGGTCAATCAAGCTATAGTCCCTGGAACCACACTTTGAGCACCTTTGGCCTAGTGACCAAAGATTTACACATCATCTACTGCTAGTAAATTATGAGGCCTTGACTAGTTGCTCAAGTTCTCAGTTTCCTCATCTGTAAAATAGAGATAAAAATGGAATGGAATATTTAGCATGTTTGCCATAATGCTTATTTAGCAAATTAAAAAAAAACACAACTAAGTGTTAACTGGCATTATTATGTCTTAAAAAGTACATCTTTCCCCATCTTTGGAATCCTTCAAAAAAGGAACCTTGATGCTAAGGGTATATAAGTTTTCACCAAAGGTGAAGTCTATAGTTAGCATAGAATAGCTCTATTTGCTTTTTAAGATGAGTTTTACAGACAGAATATTTTTCCTGTGGCCTGTGGAGCTGCCCACAGCCCTTCACTACTTTAATTAAAAGATAACATTCCCTTTAAATACTTCTGCAGGTCCATTTTCTCAAAAGGAGGCTCTGTTCAACTTGGGGTGTTTTTCCTGGGGCAGACAGTGATTTTTGTAGCACCTCTGCAGAAGAGGGAAGAAACGGGATCTTTGTGACGTCTAAAACCCATGGCTATTACAGCTGTAACTGTTACAAACGACTGGATGCATTTGCATAATGCACTTGTCACTGAATTAAAATGGTTTAAAATTTCCACCAGAGGAGCCATCCCCTTCCCCCCACCTTTCCGCTCCCCATTGCCTCCCTGCCTGTTCCGGGAAAGGGTCTGTCTCTACCCTGGAGCCCAACCTGGACCCATTTCATAAGCCCCTCTGTGCTTACGGAGACATTCATCTTTATTTCTCTTGTAGAGCTCATAAATATTCTGACAAATGGATACTTTTCATAAACAAAAAAATGGAGAATAATTGTGAAGATAGTGCCAACTGTCAGACTAGGGAGGGGTGAGGGTGAAAGAGTGGGAGAGTGTGAATTCATGACTGGACTTCCTTGAGTAACTTTGTAAATGGACAGGGAGACTATAAATTCTTGCCAGTATCCCGCGGATCTTCTCCTTGCTTCCCCACATTTCCAGAGGGATCTGGTGAAATGGAAGTAGGTGTTAATGCACCATCAGGGGAGTCACCCCTTCTCATGAGTTGACAAAGTATCATTTGATTGAGGCAGGTTAATTAAAACTCATTTAGATGCATTTGTTCTGTGTGGTCACAGATGCAGAGGGTAAATGAGTCTGAGGACTAAAGGCTTCCTAATAATATTGATGGAGGATGGAAAGGTGTACGGGGACCACTCCCTCCAGCCAAGGGGAAAGAGATTAGAAGTGGTTTTGACTCATCCTTTGGTCTACACCGAGATTCCTGCTTTTTCTGCCTGCTTTCATTCATCACTTGAAAATTAAATGTTCGTGGTGGTGTTTTCTAATCCAACATTTTTGCCTCAGAAAGATTTCTTAGGCACGGTACCAAATGTTCAATCGAAGAACAAATGGATAAATGGGACTTCATTGAAATTAAAAACGTCTGCTCTTCTAAAATTTTGCCTCTGAAATGAAGACACTTCTTTCCCCACACCAGTACAGAGTCTCATCTGATAGGGGCTCTGGGCGGGAAATGTACTCGTTTAAAATAATTCTGGGGGCTTTCCGGCAGTGGCACAGCCCAGCCCATTTTCCCTGACTGGATGTCTACGTCCAAACAGTCCACAAGGACAGCAATGAATGTTTTTGATTTTTCAAACTAACATTTTATTTTCCTCACAGGAACTCTTCTGTCCTCTTGGCTGTACCCCTTGCCTTAGTAAAATATCGAAGGTTTACACCCCACTGCCACAAATACCCTTTAGAAAGAAGGATCCTCATTTCCTAAGGTCCTCAGAAAGAAAACCCAAGTGAAATGAAAGTGTTTCCCCCTTCTCTCAAAGCTTAAAATCATTCTGATTTCTTTGCTTAGAGAAGGGAGAAGGGCACACAAAGGTTCTAGTCCTGAATTAAAATCGCTGCCTAGGATGAAATCACTTATTGACCCTTTTCTGTGATTTTGTTGTTGCTGCTGCTGAGGTTGGCAGCTTAAGGAAGCAAACAGACTGAGTTTATTTATAGGTAGGAAAAGGGAAAAGAAAGGATATAGCCCCTGGCCTGAGTGAGGCAGGGGGAGAAGCTAAGATGGTACATGCTTGAACTTTAAGATGAGTCTGGGTAATGAAGTATCCAACGTAGCTCCCAGAAGCTTGGGTTCCTCTAAATAGGTAAGAAAAAAAAAAGTTTCTCCGTTCATGATTCCTTTAGCATTGTACAAGTGGCTCTTCTGGGGACAGAATTAATTAATTATCTTAAAGATTTTTTTCTCCTTTAAACGGGCCATTTATCTCCTTCTCCATTTGCTTGAGAGAGCAAATACCCATCCACGTGCTCCCTGGATACCAGAGGCCACTTTATTAAAGACCTTGTCAACAAGCCACCCAAAGGGTTAACCTTCCAGATGGAATTTAAACCTACTCGTCCTTTTAATATTTCATTCCTAGCTCCCCACAGCTGAGGCATAAGCTTGGCTTGTTTTAATTAAATTAGATCGCACAAGACAGGTGTCCTGGCAGGAAAATTGCGCACAGCCCATTTTTATCTCATTAACTGCAGTGCTCATCAAGGGTTTTGTGTTTTTCTTTCTGGAAACTCTAGGTAAACCAGTAATGATCATAACAGAGTACATGGAGAATGGCTCCTTGGATGCATTCCTCAGGGTATGTGACTGCTTTATATTAAACCCAAGAATGTTGGTATTTAGAAAACTCTAACAGACTTCGAGTATTTGTTCTGTTTGGTTGTATTCATGGACTTTTTTCTAATGAGGCAAAGGAAGAAGAGGAGAAATAGAGAATGATGTGATTTTTAAAGGCTCTTCAATAATCCACGTACAAGGAGGGTAGTATTTGATTTATTCTTGTATCGTGGGGCTGTTTGAGCCATAGATTCATTACAGTTGGATAATTTCCATCTATTACAGGAAGCAAACCCAGCTCCTAGGATATACTCTACTCATGAATTAGTGACTTCGGTCAAAAAGGCCCGGAAATCATATTGAGTTTCACTGCACAGCGGATACAGATATCAAAAAAGATCCAAGTAGTGAATGCCTGGTGAAAATTAATTTGGCCTAATGCTAATGAGATTGTACCTTATTTCTTTCCTCTGCAGAAGAATGATGGCAGATTTACGGTCATTCAGCTGGTGGGCATGCTTCGTGGCATTGGGTCCGGGATGAAGTATTTATCTGATATGAGCTACGTGCATCGAGATCTGGCTGCACGGAACATTCTGGTCAATAGCAACTTGGTCTGCAAAGTGTCTGATTTTGGCATGTCCCGAGTGCTAGAGGATGATCCGGAAGCAGCTTATACCACCAGGGTAAGAAAGGTTTGTGACCTCTGGGCTTTGACTCTGATGAAACTGTTCCTCTCACTTTGATGTTTTAAACCCTTTGTGATTTTTACAAGTTTCCTCATCCTTCAGAGCCCCTTCCTAGCCATGCATCCATTTTTAAACCATGTTTCCAAGAGGGATTTTGAAACAGCCGCTAGATGTGTGACCACTTTACAAAGCCACAGGTTAGAGCGTCACTTCTTATTGTATTTTTTCACACTTAATCTACCTTCCTTCCTTCCTTTCTTCTTGTTTGTTTTAGATTTTCTACTTGGTTCCTTTTTATTATTTTAAAAAAATCTTATTTTAAACAGGACAGAACACTATTTCTAGTCGGCTGCCTACCGAACCTGAGAATGTATATACAGGGTTTATAAAACATTTACACTACGCAAGCTTTCCCGGTATCTAATGGCCTGCGTTTTACTACTGGTAGATAAGCCAGGATTAAGGCACAGTTAAGAGTTATCAGTATACAGTTAATGGCTATGCTATCTTAGCCGGACAATCTGGATATAAGATACTAATGGAATAAACACAGAATCATAAACGTTATTGGCCATTAGGGCTGACACTGTTGAAATCAACATGAAGCAGACCAGCCATTTTCTTCTTTGAATGCTCACCATTTTGCATCTACAATGGTGAGCATTGGGGTTTTTTGGTACAGTTCGTTGGGGGTGTGTGTGTGTGTATGTGTGTGCATGTTTTCTGGTAGTGTTCAGTTTCTTGGCTGTAGTTCGATTCTTACACATAGCCTCTTCTGAATGCACAGTCCCTTCATTCAGGAAAGAATACATCCTTGTCCATGCTAAAGACTTTTTATTTTTCCCCAGTAGTTGGAGAAAGGAAAGTAAAAGGAAGCTTCTAGAATGATACATTTGTATAGCCAAAATATTTAAGGAAGGCAGAAGGCAGCACAAGTGTCTTGCTGTATGGAACAAGCATAAATGTAATACAGTGTGTTTTCAGAGTAAACTGCAGTGAACCAATGCAATTTGCAGTACAATTTACTGCCCTGTTTAGTAGCTCTAATAAAGCAAACTTTTAATTGATGTCCTCTTGAACACCTTAAGGGTCTGAACTGAAGTTGAATTAATTTCCCCAGATTGAACCCTAAGAAATTTGAAACTCCATTTAAAAATACCTTGCACATAAGCATAATCAAACAAGAGACATTTGAGACCTTTAAACTTTTCTTGGGTAATATTCAATTGCTTTACCATTTTTGCAGGATTTTTTTAGAAAAGTAAATAATAATCAAAATCTGGCCCTCCTGCCATTAAAGTTAATAATGGCTCTAGCATCTGGTATTATTTGACTTCCTCTAAGAGCCTGTTTAGCGTATTATCTTCTAGCTACGTTGGTCATGTTTCTCGTGCTCTATAGGAGTTGGATGACAGTGGGATGGATAGAAATGTTCATATTTAACTTTTTGAGGTCATGATTTCCAAAGCAGTATTAAGTATTGCCTTTGTGCTGCTGGGTGAGAGAATCTGACAAGAAGTCAAAATTACTGTCAGCTGCACATCCATTGATATATACCACGGATAACATGTGTATTTTGTAAAACCTAAAATGTCCTTTCTTCTACAGTATTGCCTTAAGTAGAGCTCATGTAATAGGTAGACTTTTTAAAAAAATAATTAAACATATTAGTTGCTTACTTCCCTGTGACTAAAGAAAACATATGAGAACTGTCTCAACCTGGAAGATTTTAGTTAGAATAAACAAATATCCTGTTATTGTTTGGACAGCTATCTCAGGAATGCTGTTGCCCTGCTTAGCAAACAGTAACAACATTCAGAAACTAGAATGGCACATCAGTGTACTTGGGGGATAACCTAGAGCTTGGATGTTCACAGGGTGGCAAGATTCCTATCCGGTGGACTGCACCAGAAGCAATTGCCTATCGTAAATTCACATCAGCAAGTGATGTATGGAGTTACGGGATCGTCATGTGGGAAGTGATGTCGTATGGAGAGAGACCCTATTGGGACATGTCCAATCAAGATGTGAGTCTTTATGTTCTGAAATATATGTCTTTGCATTAATGTATGATGGAGTGAGTGTTGAGCTTGAAATGATACATTAAACTTAAAATTCTTAATACAGATGTGTCTAGTAATCTAGCTAAAACTTAGAGTCCTGGATTTCCAGTACCAAAATTACAAAGCCTTAATGGTATAATATGGGAGATAGATAGATAGATAGATCGGTGCATAGCTTGATCGAGTAGTGATATGGAACAGTACTTTTACTTGGTTAACTTTCAAACCCATACTGAAATAAAATTAAACCTTGAATTTTAAGAAAATGCAAGGATATCTGAAAAACACAGATTTCACATGAGATGAAACTGACATGAAAGGTTTATTGGAAGAAAATTAGTGAATATTTTAAAGCTGGCAAAATTGTAATTAGAGCTTGCCCCTTGAGGACTCTAAAATAAAGCTTCACTAAATGACCCTTTGTAAATTATACACATCCCTTTAAATGTACCATCTGGACTACTTTGTAAGGGAGTATCCACAATGCCTCCAATTTTAGAAAAGCGTTCAATAATGACACTAATAAGATTCCAGAGTAATAGAATTTAATTACAAACATCTCCAGTGAGAAAGGAAAAAAACAAACCTAGACCGGGGTGGGGGGGATCTTCCTAGAACACTTATTAGCTAATTCTGGGAAGGTGTTAGTTAGTTCTAGAAGGGTTGGAAATCAGAACAACATGAAATGGCCATTTCTTGAACTTCCCTAATTTTTTTATATGAGAGGTAAAATATTATCATAGAGTGTGTTTACGAATGTGTGGTATTCAATTTATCAATAAAAGTTGTATTTTTAAAAAAGGTTTTTTTAAAAAATTTTCTCGGATGTGGAATGTTACCTGATCATCTGCCTTATCCTGAAACAGCAGGATGTTGCAAAACCTTGACAATTAAGTGAAAAACCAGGTGCATTCGAGAAATAGGATGTTGCCTTATCAGTAGGAGAATGTTTAGAGCAATACAGAAGCTGATGCATTCTGTGTCCAGTGGGGCAAAAAGAATTCTCTAACAGGAATAAGAGGAACAGTAGTGTTGACACGGTAGTATCTATAAATTATAAAGGAAGGTTCATAGCAAATAGCAAGAAAGACAGCAGCTAGCATAACTGATAGATAATTACAGGCTGGAGACAGACTATGGGAGTGAACAGTGTGTAATCTATTGTTTGATGTGATTATGCAGACACCATCAGGTACCTTTCTTGTATAGTAACATTTGGTTTTGAGTTAGAGACATTCAGAGGAACAAAGACCAACAACCTAGAAGAAGGAGTAGTGCCTGTATTTACTTATTTGATTATTGGATATTTAAGCTTTTCTTTATTTCAGTTGAGAGTGGTCCCAAATGCTCATAAGAGCAGAATATCTAAAGATGTTGTCAGTTTTCCCACTCTAAATATTTTCAGACCAATAGCTTTGACAGCTTCTATATTATATTAAAATAATTTTTTGGTTTAAACTTTCAGTTGTCTGCCTTTATCCGTGAAAAAGCATCTGAAGCCAATTCTCTCCCACAAATAATATTGATCTATCATTCACGTGTATTTGTCTCTGCATTGGAGTCTGTATAGAACAGGAATCTACAGGAAATGTAACCGGAGAATTACTTTCATGGGTAGAATTCATTTGGCATATGGTGAATGGAGTCAAAGTAACTGTTAAGAAGATGTCAAATTTATCAAGTTTTTTGTTTGTTTTAATCCTCGGCCTTCCCCCCCCAAAACATTCAGCAGTAAACTGAGAAAATATGCTTTGTTCACCCACAAGCCATCTTCCAAGCTGGCAGTGGATTGGGAGCTAGTGAAAGAACACTAAGAAGTCTGAGGGTTTGTCACAAATTGTGTTAACCTGGCATCAGCCCAATGTTGCTTGCGTTCTCATCCATTCGATGTAAAATGTTTTCATCAAGTCCAGAGTCAACACCGTGCACCTGGAAAGAGAAAAGAACGTCAGAGGATCAAACTGACCTAATGTCATTGCCAGAAATAAATAGAATCACGTTCAGTTAGATAGCATATAGAAGTCTACTTTCGAAGGAGAAGTAAATTAATACTAATACACTAGGAGGTTGGCAAAAAATACATGGGAGAAAAGGGTTCAGAGGGCTTAATAAATCACAAGATGATTGTTAAACTGAAACAGTATCCTGGTTAAAAGAACCACAGTTATACTGGTACATATAAACTGGACCCAACTGAATTGATTATTTTCTCTTGAAGGCCAGTCATTGAGCAGTAATAGACCCGCCTCAGGGGGACTCTGTCATGATCTCTGAGATGGCTGCAGCCAGTGGTGGTCTCACTAGGAGCTGTCATTTTAGTAGGGGGAGAAAAAGGACTGATTTAAAACATTCAGAACTTGTAAAAATCCCCAAAGAAAATCACCTCCAGAATCTCATAGGATACCCGTAAACCCAGCTTATGAGTAGCCAAGAAATTAAGAAGTAATTCCCCTTTTGAAATTTGGCGTGAGTCATATCATATTGTGTTATTGGAATTCACACCCTGAAGAAGGGGGATTTAGAGAAAAGCCAATAAGAAATGCTGTAATACCTGTGAAGATAGATTAGAAAAATTAGAATTAGAAGAAAGCCCGTGGAATGATTTATGGCTTATTAGGCAGGAGGCCCGCTCTGGGGGGGAGGCCATTATCACCTATCATTATCACTTCTTTCCTTAGATGTGCAAGGGTCCTCTTTAAAATATAAATGCCCCAAGGAAGGTTTTTATTAATTATTTTAAAATTTTCAAATCTAGTTTTGAGCGCCTTTAACAGGGTCAGTTGACAGCCAACTGAGACCAAGAATGAGATACAGAATTGGTAAACTGGTGTATTTTGGTCTTCCAAAACTAAAAATGGCGGCGCATCTGGAGGGGTTGAGGAATGTGCTATTTCTGAGAGAGGTAGTGTCTTCTGGATTGGAAGGTCTGGAAGTTGGGCTCTGGTATTGACCCACCAGCTGTCTGAGTAAGAGTACAGAGGCTTAAAGTGATGCAAAGGGACTTCTGTTTTGTAGGCAACTATTAATGCTTCCTAAGGAATGCCTTTAACACTAAGCTAGAGTCTCTTTTGCTAAGAGTGTTTAGCTGATAGAAGAATGAGAGGGTCATCGCCCTGTGGTCTCTGGAGGCCAGGCCAACACCATGTGGTTGATCTGATTAGGTTCTAACCACTTTGGAACATTGATGCTTCTTCACTTTGGAGTTTCAGATGGGCATTTTCTACCATTTGAGAAGCCCTCATAGCAACAGCTGGCTTCCCTGCCCTGTGGCCAGCAACACTCAGGTCCAGCTCTGGCTTCTGTGAAAGAATTGGAGCCGTTCCCATGCTCAAGCTTGCTGGCAGCTTCATGGACAGGAAACTTGCTGAGCAGGAGGGTGAACCTCTAACAACAGCTTGCTTGGCAGCGTAACATACCATTCTGGGTTTTTGGTTTTGTTTTGTTTTTTCGATAGGTGATTAAGGCCATCGAGGAAGGCTATCGGCTGCCCCCTCCAATGGACTGCCCCATTGCACTCCACCAGCTGATGCTAGACTGTTGGCAGAAGGAGAGAAGCGACAGGCCTAAATTTGGGCAGATTGTCAACATGTTGGACAAACTCATCCGCAATCCCAACAGCTTGAAGAGGACGGGGACCGAGAGCTCCAGGTCAGCCGTGCTTACTTAATACTGATGTATGAAAGAATACATCAGAGATGGCAGGCAAGTGGTGACTCACTTCAATTCCCGCCTTCTAGTCAGAGGCCACTTCACAGCTGTCTGCAGCCTGGGTGGCTTCTTCCTCCTTGAGTATTTATGGTAGTTCTTTTCACCATTTTGAAGACCCTAGTACTTGTCAGGCCTCAAACAGGAGTCAGAAAAACAAATTTAAAACAACAACAACAACAAAGGAATAGCTCAAGTGCTTATTTTGTGAGGCTGGACCTGAAAACTTAGGAAGATGGATGAAATGTACTTTTGGAAGATGGTCAGGTTACTAGATGCTATATTTTGAAAGGGGAAGGAACATGGAGTTAGGAAAAAATAAGAATTCGAAGACATCTTTTAAGTCGACTTAATAAAGTGTGAATTGTAGCAAGAGATTCCTGGGTTTCAGTTCTTAAAGTTGCTCTTTGCTGAGTCTTTCAAGAGGGGAAGGAAACAGGACCAAGATAAAAACTGATCAAGTTACAAAGCATGCAGATGAATATTTGAGAAGAGTTTTAAAAACTAAAATGATTGAATCACCTGTAAAATAGGTAGTTACTTCATTGAAAAGAGCAAAAAGAAGCATTTCAGTCCAGAAAGAAGATAAAGATACCGCAGGTCTTATAATTAATTCAGTAGGAACTTTTCTACCTGGAAATTGGGCTTTACTGGTATAAGATCCAGGATACCTAGATACCAGTCCCATTGACCATTGTTAGGAGTTAAATGGTTTAAGAAGACAGGCATAATAAGGTGAGGTGATTCAGGCCCGCAGGAGGAGAGGCAGCTACTCATCTCCAGATCTGTGCTTCTCAAAGTCTTCTCTTTCATCAAGACCCTGAGTTAAAGGTAGGAAGACATTTTCCCCATAGTATCCAAGCCCTTCCAGTCTTGGCCAGCACTAGGATGCTCTCCTCCAGTCTTTTTCTTGAAAACTTAGCCTACAGATTGGAGGAGAAGGAATACGCTTACCATTAACATATGTGAGGAAAAGAATTGCGAGTGAACAGCAGAGATACCCTGTGTTCTCTCAGGCTTTCAGATCGTGTACCACTAGCTACCATACAAAGAGTTAATGACCATGCTCTCCTGAAATAACGCTGGGCTGAATTCACATCTTCCTTCTGCCACTGGTAGCTATGTGACCTAAAATAAAATCCCCCATCATCTCTGGTCTATTTTTGGTTCTTCTCTCCTCCCAGAGGGTGAAAATAGATGGCACTAAGGCCTCTTTTCCAGGTGTAGCTAGTTTCTTTTATTCCAAAAGCTAGTTTCTTTTATTCCAAAACTCCTCCAGCTTTTTATCTCCAGCTACAGATGCCACGTTTTTTTGTCTGAAGGTTCTTTGGTACTTGGGGCTTCTCCTGCTGGTATAAACTCTTCAGTTGCTAACATTGTAGAATGTGTGATTTGCACCAAAGTACAGAACAAATTGGGCACACTTTTCTCACTTCTAGATTTTTCTCATTGACGGTACTTAAGAGCTTTGATGCTTCTTACTGCTTGCTGATAATGGAAGGTAGTAAAACATGGTATGTGATTCAGCACAAAATTAGGCAAATGTCACACTGTTCCACAAAGAGCACAAAGACTTCCAGAACAAGCTTGGGAATGACCCTTAGAGTTCATTCATTACTGAGTAAGGGTATTTTCATTCTAAGGTCATTTTGACCTTGTCAGGTACCTAGAGCCTCCGTGTGGCCCTTTTAATGCTTTGGCTTAAAGTTAGAAGTAAATGCAAACTTTTGGTTTTTGTTCATTCATATTCCTGGTAAACATTCAACACTAATATCTAAAATTCTATGTGGCAGTGTTTGTTATTGGCTCAAAATTGGGAAAAGAATGAAATCTTGATGATTCTTACCATAAAAATCTGCAGCATTTTACTCAGAAAATCGGATTTAATTGAAATAATGGAGAAAAAAACAAAGGTCACAAAGACAAGCTGTTATTTGAACACAAAACTGATTGATAAAGCAAGTCTTTATTAACATATCGATATAAAAAAAGAAGTAATGTGAATCAAGGTAATTTAGGTAACAATTAAAATGAAAAATGGATTGGATTAATTCTACTATGTAGAAAGTTAAGCCACTAGAGGGACTTAATTTTGTTTTTACAAGAAAAGGATTTTTTTGGTTGAAAATTCAGTAGTGATGATATAATTCCGATTTAAATGTTCGTATTCAAGCAGCGTAGTCTCAGGGTGAAAATCAGGTCAAAATGTTAAGATCAAACACATTCTATAATTTCTAGGGAAAGGGAGTTCAAGAAAATAGAACTTAACAAGTAGCAAGGTTGCTATACAGGTAATTATAATAAAGGTGGTATAAAATACCCTGTTAATGTCTACCTTATGATTATTATGTAGTTTGAGATGAAGATGACTATAATTCTCTTAATAAATACTTCCCAGAAATACATTATTTATTGTGTATCAATATCGTGAGGGATGACAGAATACTTGCCTTGAACTCTAGTCCCTCTTGACAGTGATCTAATGTAAAACACCTGGCCTGAGAAATGCATCAACTAATAAATAAGTTAATAAGAAGTGCTTGGAATTTGTTGAAATGATTCTTTTAGGAGCCCCAGCAAGGGAAAACGAGAAGCACATTCCACAATCCAAACAGTGATCAAAGTGGCTATTCTTCCTGCCAGTCTTGGCACACGTGCTGGTCAGGCTGCATTGATTAAAGAGAGGATTAACTCCCTGCTGTCCCAAGTTTGTTTGAATGCACTGAGCCTGCCTGCAAACCTGGCTGGAAGCATGCCGGACTTGAACTCTCGCTGTTTTC